>NC_133771.1:83680876-83687156 GCF_003597395.2 Chelonoidis abingdonii | reverse complement strand
GGGACCTTGTCAAAGGCTTTCTGAAAATCCAAGTACACTATATCCACTGGATCCCCCTTGTCCACATGCTTGTTGACCCCCCTCAAAGAATTCTAGTAGATTGGTGAGGCATGATTTCCCTTTACGAAAACCAAGTTGACTTTTTCCCCAATGCATTTATGTTCATCTATGTGTCTGACAATTTTATTCTTTACTATAGTGTTAATGAGTTTGTCCGGTACTGAAGTCAGGCTTACTGGCCTGTAATTGCCAGGATCGCCTCTGGAGCCCTTTTTAAAAATTGGCATCACATTAGTTATCCTCCAGGCATTCGCTACAGAAACTGATTTAAATGATAGGTTACAAACTACAGTTAGTAGTTCTGCATTTTCATAGTTGAGTTCCTTCAGAACTCTTGGATGAATACCATCTGGTCCTGGTGACTTATTACTGTTTAGTTTATTGATTTGTTCCAAAACCTCCTCTAATGACACTTCAATCTGTGACAGTTACTCAGATTTGTCACCTAAAAAGAATGGCTCAGGTTTGGGAATTTCCTTCACATTCTCAGCCATGAAGACCAATGCAAAGAATTCATTTAGTTTCTCCGCAATTGCCTTATTGTTCTAGAGTGCTCCTTTAGAATCTTGATCGTCCAGTGGCTGGTTGTTTAGAAGGCTTCCTGCTTCTGATGTACCATATATACTCGTTCATAAGCTGAATATTTTTGGTAAAAAAGTGACACATCAAAGAGCGGGGGTTGGCTTGTAAACGGGTCTACACCAAAATGTGATGATTTTAAACTCTATGGAATCATTGAATTGAATATCTAATACATTGTCATTTTGTTTACCTGGAGCATCTGCAGGCATGGAGCCTCTCAACTCCCTGTGGCCACAGCTCACCATTCCCAGTGCTGCAGAGCTGCATGACATTTGACCCATGCATTTCACAAAATGCTATGCCTTACAAGCCAATCAGAAAAATACAATGAACAATAGTACTATAGCAGTAGTGTCAGTCCACTACTGTGTAATTTGATCTCATGCATTTCTACCATTGGACCTCGTAAGTCTCGAGTTAATATGAAAATGTAATGTGCAGAATCAATGGACTCTCTAATAAAATTGAAATAGCCTGTTATCCCCACAGACATGCCAATCTACAGGGCTGCTTTGAAGTGAACAAAGAACAATCATAATTTGACAGTGATAAAGCAGGTGACATTCCTATATAAAGACCTACAAAATCTATAACTACAATAATAATCGATTTTCATACTAGTATTTAAAATGAACAAGGGTGAAATCCAAAGAAAAAGGTCTGCTTGTCACACAGCGTTCAAACTTAAAGTTGTTGAATATGCAGAAGCAAACAATAATTGTGCCTCTATTCATGAATTCTGTATCAAGAAGAAGCAAGTAAGAGAATGGCAAAAAAATAAAACAACACTAAAAGACCTGCCAAGAATCAAGAAAAAATGTCCAACGAGGTGCGCTTCGTTTCCTGAGCTGGTACATTGTCACTAGAACTTGAATTTGTCTGCGTGCTCTGCAAATGTCAAAAGACAACAAATACAAGTCAGTAAAGGCGTCATTGTTTGTTGCATCAGCGGGTTGGTGTACTTGGTTCATGACCTGTCATGGTCTCTGTCTTCTTCAGCAAACAAAGATAGCGCAAAAGCTGCTGAGAGATCTGGAAGAAAAAATGAATCTTTCCAAAGGTTTATTATAAAATATCAAAAGGAATATGCATTTGAACTGTCACAAATAGGTAATATGGATGAAACACCAATGACATTCGATCTCCTGAGCAACATAACAATAACTGGTGTTGGTGGAAAAAACAGTTTTAATTAAAACCACAGGCCATGAAAAAATCCATTTTACAATGGCTTTATCATGTTTGGCAAATGGATCAAAGCTCCCTCCTGCTGCTGCTGTTTGTTTTTAAAAGAAAAACCTTGCCTAAAAACATGAAATTTCCTGCTGGTGTCATCGTACATGCACATGAAAAGGGATGGATGGATGAAAGTGGGACTATTGAATGGCTAGAAAAAGTGTGGAATAAGAGACCAGAAGCACTTTTCAAGAAACCTGCTATGCTCAGGGCACACAAGACGGATGAGGTGAAAAATGTGGCCAAAAATATGAAAACTACTTTGGCTGTAATACCTGAAGGCTTAACTTCAGTTCTACAACCACTTGATGTCTGCCTGAACAAACCCTTTAAAGACAGGCTACGCAAAATGTGGTCTGAATGGATGTGCTCAGGCATGGCCAGGTTGACAAAAAGCAGAAATCTTATGAAGTCTGAAATCAATCTGGTCGCCCAGTGGATCAAGAATGCATAGGTGTCCATTCCCTCGGAAATGGTAGAAAAATCATTTAGGAAATGCTGTATCAGCAATGCACTTGATGGGTCAGAAGATGATGCCATATTTGATGATGACACAACAGAGGCTGATAATGAGAAGGAATCGGAGTCTGAAGACGACAAGGCCAACATCTACGATGACAATGCAGGTGCAGCTGTGACTAAAACCAAGTTTAATGAACTGTTTGGTGAATCAGAGACTGATTCAGACTTCGAAGGATTTTAAGACTTTTTAAAGTCTCATATTGTTCTAAGTTACTTGTTTTAAATATCCATTTACTGATTTTTAAATATTGACTGTAATTTTGAAGGTGAGTACATATTTGTTCAGTTATTATAACAACATATTTTTCATTAGATTACATTAAAATAATTCTAGCAAAACTTTTGAGTGTTTCTTGTGATGCCAGCTTTTAAAATATAGCAGGGGTTCGTAAACTTTGGCTCCCGGCCTGTCAGGGTAAGCCGCTGGCAGGTCGGGGTGTTTTATTGACCTGAAGAGTTCACAGGCATGAAGCCCCTTAGCTCCCAGTGGCCACGGTTTGCCGTTCCCAGCCAATGGGAGCTGCAGAACTCCCGCACAGCAAACCGCGGCCACTGGGAGCTGGGGGGCTCCATGCCTGTGAACGCTCCAAGTAAACAAAACATTCAGGCCTGCTAGCAGCTTACCCTAATGGGCCAGGAGCAAAAGATTTCCAATCCCTGAAAAATAGAGTTGGCTTATGAAAGGGTCATACAGTATTTGCTATTTTTACCTAACCATCTTGGGGAGTCGGCTTATAAATGAACGGGCTAATGACTGAGTATATACAGCACTTAAAAAATGTTTGCTATTACTATTTGAGTCTTTGGCTACCTGTTCTTCAAATTCTTTTTTAGCCTTCTTAATTATATTTTTACACTTCATTTGTCAGAGTTTATGCTCCTTTCTATTTTCCTCACTAGGATTTAACTTCCACTTTTTAAAGGATGCCTTTTTGTCTCACTGCTTCTTTTACTTTGTTGTTTAGCCAAAGTGGCACTCTTTTTTGGTTCTCTACTGTGTTTTTTAATTTAGGGATATACATTTAAGTTGAGCCTCTATTATGGTGTCTTTAAAAAGTTTCCAGGGATTTCACTTTTGGCACTGTACCTTTTAATTTCTGTTTTAACTAATATCCTCATTTTTGTGTCGTTCCCCTTTCTGAAATTAAATGTTAGTGTTGGTTTGTTGTGGTGTTTTTCCCTGCCAGAGGGATTTTAAATTTAATTTTATCATGGTTACTATTACCAAGCGGTCCAGCTATAGTCACCTCAGATCCTGTGCTGCACTTAAGACTAAATCAAGAATTGCCTCTCCTCTTATGGGTTACAGGACTAGCTGCTCCAAGAATCAGTCATTGCCCCTCTGCTATGTACATCGGACAAACTGGACAATCCCTCCATAAAAGTATAAATGGACACAAGTCAGACATTAGGAATTGCAATATACAGAAACCTGTAGAAGAACACTTCAACCTCCATGGACACACACTAGCAGATTTAAAGGTAACCATCCTGCAGCAAAAAAACTTCAGGACCAGATTCCAAAAAGGAACTGCTGAACTTCAGTTCATTTGCAAATTTGACACTATCAGCTCAGGATTAAACAAAGACTGTGAATGGCTAGCCAACTACAAAAGCAATTTCTCCTCCCTTGGTGTTCACATCTCAAGTGGTAGAAGAGGACCTCATCCTCCCTGATTGAACTAACCTCCTTATCTCTAGACTGATTCTGGCCTGCATATTTATACCAGCTTCTAAAAATTTCCATCACATGCATCTGACGAAGTGGGTATTCACCCACAAAAGCTTATGCTCCTATACGTCTGTTAGTCTGTAAGGTGCCACAGGACTCTTTCGTTGAGTTTGTGATTCCATTTGATAAGTTGGTAAACCCTTGTATAAATAGGAAGTAAATTGACTATGCAGAAGAGAGATGATTTGAGGGTTTTATAAGGTTATGAAGTATTTTTAATGCTTGTCATTTTGTGGAACATTTTCATAAACATTTTTAGCCAAACTGAAATAGGAGGAAACTCTATTGACTTCAGTAACGCTTCAAGACTAAGAAATTTAAAGTGAGGAACTGACCTTTATTGAGTGGAAGTAGTACAAGTGACACTGGATTTGTGGTGTTTGGTCCTGTGTATTAATCTTGATATCCCCATATATAGTTCTATGTCTTAACAATGTACTGCTTTACTATAGAGATTTTGGCTTAGGTTCATTAAAAGATAGACCATCTGTGTTTACATGAGTTGAAATACAGGAGTTACAAAAGCTTTGAATTAACTGGTATTGGCTATCCCAAACCACTGGAATTCTAAGGCTGCATTGTGTCAGTTTCAGTTGCATAACATAATGCTCCATATTGTGTGAACTAGGTGGTAGTAGTATTGATCTATAATCTTATTTACATCATACAGGCAGAGTCCCCCATAATATTTTGACCACAATCTCATTCAAAATGCAGCAGTTTACTTCATAGGAATTGGTATTGTATTAATTTGACAATTGGTAGACGGGGTATCATTGACACTAAGCTAGAAACAGCTGTTTTATCAAAAGTAAAGAACAACATAGGACCAGGTTGTCTTAAGTGATTTTTAAAGGATTTTTTGTTCTGCAGTTGACTAGCAGCATTCTCACTTCACTGCCAACGAATTTCAGAATAGAAGACTCAATAGCCATGTGCATCTGTCAATTCTGTTGCTTTGAGTTCAACAGTTTTGACCCTACTTGTAGTGCCTAGTGATCTCTCCATCTAAGTAACTTAAGAATTTTTATTTGTAGCAGACATGGCTCTTATCAACTCACTTGGTCAAAGTGCCAAATTCTGCATTTAGTTATATTTCTGTAGTAACTCCATTGACTCCAAGATTCACATTAGTGTGACTGAGAATAGAATTTGGAGAACAGCTTATCTTAAAGCTCCAGGATATCTCTTTTACAGGATTTAGGGTCCAATAGTGCCACATGGTTCCCCTCTTTTAATTAAAAAAAAAAAAAGTGTGCTGTGGAAAAAAGATCATTACCCCCCCTCTTCCCTGCGTGCGCACGCACACACTCTTGCAGATCTTAGTACTCAGAGAGGGCCAGACCTCCAAAACATCTCATCAGAACTGCCCCACTATATTTCTCTCAACTCTTCTAGATTTCATCATTTTAGCAACCATGTCTTGGAATCCTGCAGCTAATGTTCCTTTTTTAGTAAACTAAAGGAATTAAAGCGTAGCAGCTAATAAATGTGCTATTGATATATTCCATGCACCTCTATGAATTGTCATTTCAAGGGTGGTACTTCTGAAGTGCTGGACCCACTCAGCACACCAGTAGCACTTCCTCTAAGTATTGACTTCAGTGGTTCCTGGAAAATCAGTTCCATTTGATGTCCCAAGAAATCTAGTATTTGCAATAGGTTTCTCTTTTTTCTAGTAAAACAGCAGTGGAACTGACATTTAAAGTTGGGTATTTTTCACTTTTAATTACACCACTGATTCATTTTGATTTTACACTTCCTACCGATGCTAGGCTCCTTTTGGATAAGTATATTTTGTTTTAAAATCTGACATAGAAGCCAATATGTTTTTAAATACTAGTGATCTCATGGAGCTCAGATATTCAGTGGCTTTTCCTGGGAATAAATCAAAATGTGCAAAATGAGTTGTCATAAACAGACAGCTAAGGGTTAATGTCTCTTTTACCTGTAAAGGGTTAACAGAGGGAACCAAACACCTGACCAGAGGACCACTCAGGAAACAAAATACTTTCAAATCTCAAGGGAGGGAAGTTTGTGGAGTGGGTCCTTTGTTCTGAGTCAGTGCTCTCTAGGCTCTGAGGGTGATTACACTATCTCTAGGCTGTCTAATCTTCTGTTTCCAAGTTGTAAGTACAGATAGAAAAA
>NC_133771.1:83676636-83680613 GCF_003597395.2 Chelonoidis abingdonii | reverse complement strand
GGAAGGTGAATTGTCCTCTCTGTTTTGTAATTCAAGGAGTTTAAGTACAGTAATTTTCCAGGGTAACCCAGGGAAGGGAAGCCTGGGAGGAGGTAAAGAGGGGGGAAGGGAAGTGGGTTATTTCCCTTTGTTGTGAGACTCAGGGAATCTGAGTCTTGGGGTCCCCAGGGAAGGTTGGGGAGACCCGGACCTAATCAGGGGCTCCACCCAAAGTCCTGATTGGTGGCAGCATATCAGATCTAAGCTGGTAATTAAGCTTAGAGGTTTCATGCAGGTACCCAAATTTTTGACGCTAAGGTTCAGATTTGGGAAATATACCTTATGACATGAGTACTGAAAGTGTTAAACAGCATCGTGTATATTATAACGTGTAGGCTAGAACTCTAAAGCTTTGTTATATATTGTTCTCTTTATGGTTGCTTTTGAGAAATTCTTCCTATATTTTCATGCTTGTAGTATAAGAGCAAGTTCCTTTGTACTTGGTGTATACAGAAACACCCTTAAACTGTGCAGCTTTACTTATACTTGACAGGTTTTCTGCATGTCATAGCTGAAAAGTGTCATTTTACATATGATGGAAAAAGGAACACCCTGCGCTTTGCTTATGTTCCATATTGACTCATTTGGGCCAGATCCTTCACCCTTGAAGTCAGGAGATGCTTTGCCACTGACTTCAGAGAGTACAGAAGCACGTGACCTAGTTTGTGCCAATAAAATTCCAAATATTAAGAAGCAATCCTTACCACGTTGGGAAAAGTTATTTGTAAATTTAAAAAATAAAAATAAAAAAGCAAACAAAAAAAGCTAGATCATGCCCTTCCTAGATAAGGAAAATTTCCAGTATCTCTGCAGGGTCATCCACTCAGTGAGGCAGAGATGGTGGCTAGCCGTAGGTCCTACGTTATACAAGTAGGCTGGAGATCCATGAGAAACTCTGGAGATCCCCCTCTACTCCCCGCCCTGACCATGCTTGAAGACTTTGTGTGTGATTGAAAGGCTCCACCCTTTCCTACACCAGCAGTTCTTAAGCTGCTACTGTTTCCCTTGCTTATGGGCATGATCCAGAGTGCATTGAAGTGAATGAGTCTTTCCATTTACTTCAGTAGGCTTTGGATTACGCCCTCTGGCTGCATATTCAGACTTCTGCAGGTTGTTAATTCTGGCATGAACCAGCATTTACCTCTGTGAGATTATATCAGAGTTGAATTCCCTACACCAGAGAATCATGCCATTTAGCACAGAGGTTCTCAAACTGTGGTCTGCGAACCACCAGTGGTCCGCGAGCTCCATTCAGGTGGTCCGCAGATAGTTCCCTTTAAGGTGTGTGCCTGGGTAGCCGCACACAAGAGAATGAAGGGCCACCTACCTAATTAGTGGAGCTGCGCAGACATGGCTCCACTAATAAAGTGCCTGGACCCTGGAGAAGATGCACATGTAAGGTGAGGGGTGGCCTGAGGGCGGGGGTGAGAGGGGGTAGGGGGAGCGGGCAGTGGGGTGAGAAGAGAGGGTGGGGGGACTTTGGAACATGCAGGGTTGCAGTGGCCAGAGAAAGAGGCGACTTTCCCCAGTTCTAGGGCTGCGGCTGCTGGGGAGAGACACCCCCTCCCCTTCCCAGCCCCAGCTCTTTGGCTGCTGTGGTGGGGGAGACCCCCCTCCTTTCCAGCCACAGCTCAGGGGCTGCCGCAACGGTGGGAGAGAGGGCACATCCATTGCATTAGAAAGGTAAGACTACTGATATTAAAATATGAGTTATGTGCTTTTATTTGTAGAACAAAAAAAGTTAATGTTACGGTCTTATATATATATATATATATATATAGCGCTTTTATCCAAAGCGCTTTACAATAGTTAGCTAACGGTACAAACAACCTTTGGAAAGATCATTAGATGGTCTGCTGAGACCCTAGGCAATTTTCAAGTGGTCCGTGGAAAAAAATTAAAGTTTGAGAACCACTGATCTAGCATGTTCCTTGGATGTATCCACTTGGCTGCCAACAGACATTCCCTCCTCCTCAAGTTCCATTTCCAGCAGATCTGCCTCAACACATGTTGTTTACAGAGGAGGCCTTCCCAACTGGTAGCTCCTTTCTTTTAGTATTTGTAGCCCTCATTTAAAAAGTTACTACTTGATATGTGAGATTTGATAGGGTTTGAATATAAGTCAATCTTATCATCAATACTCTGCTTTTCATGGAATAATAGTAGAAATAGCAGCACTATTTGTTAAGTGATACCAGATATTAGGACTTGCATTAGTCATACTATCTATTTTCAACTACATTTTATAAATCACGTTTGTTTATTATGTTACACTTATTAAACGTGCCCTTTCAGATGTCTCAGGACACAGAATGTACACTAGAACATATTTCTGTTGGCCATATAGTAAAAGAAATTTTACATGTTTATCTATAATGTAAAGTTAGTAATGTTTTAGGGGAGGTTTCATAGCGAAGCAGTGTTTACATAGTGGTATAATATTGGGCCAAGTCTACATGGGAATATTCAAGAAAGTTTAGACAAGTCAACTAAAGATGCTGTGCACATAGGTTAAATCTTGTTTAACATCAATGTGGATGACTGTGTTTTATTTTCTTAAATATGAACTCATCACTGTGGTGCTCTACTCTCTCTACTGGCTCCCCATAGAATACAGTGTCCTGTTTAGATCTCTGCCCTAATCTTCAAAGCCCTCCATTGGATTGGCTCTGTCTATCCAAGAGATTGCCTCTCACTCTGCAAACATGACTTCCCAGGGCAGTTATATTCAGTTGGAACAATGAAACTGCCAGTCAACAAAGGGAGGCTCATGAGAGCAGGAGACAGCTTTCACAGGAGCTGGACCTAGCCTGTGGAACCCATGCCCTCAAAAAATAGGAGTGACTCCCCAGATCTTATGGTTAAATGTAAAACTCATTTGTTTTTCTTAGCTTTCTCTCAATCAGTTCTCCTCTCTCATACTCTGTAAACAAAATCCCCCAAAATACAAATTAATCAAGCTATTGCTCCAACAGACTGAGGGAGTTTTGTTCTTATTTCTTTTTGTAAATACTTGGAGGATTACCAGTACTACAGTGATGGGAGGCCATAGATACATAGAACACACTTGGAAATTTGAATTGAAATTCAACCCCAACTGATTATCCTATTAAAATATTAACAAGAATATTTTGTTACTTCCTCCTATTTTGGTGTTAATGAAACTTGTATTGCACTGATATCATCCTTACAATATTGAATTTTGCTCCTTAAATTTTCTTTTGACTTTTTTGTTTATACATGGTCCATAGTTCAAAAAATGAATAAGCCGTGTTCTTGATTGTTGGCATATGATTAGTAAGGCTATTGACATAGCTATAAAATAACCCCAACCACACACAATTTCTTTTTAATTTGAGTAAGGAATCAATCCGATCTCATCTTTCATGCCAAACGTGTCATTCCTTCAGTGCCCTAAAAGGACTATTGCTGAAAATCTGACAATTAGGGCTGTCAATTAATCGCAGCTAACTCACAATTAACTCAAAAAAATTAATCGCAATTTAAAAAATTAATTGCGATTAATCTCAGTTTTAATTGTACTGTTAAACAATAGAATACCAATTGAAATTTATTAAATATTTTGGATGTTTTTCTACATTTTCATATATATATTGTATTGTGTAGTAAGTGAAATCAAAGTGTATATTTTTATTACAAATATTTGCACAGTAAAAGAGAGAAAAAATATTTTTAATTCACCTCATCCAAGTACTGTAGTGCAATCTTTGTTGTGAAAATGCAACTTACAAATGTAGATTTTTTTTAACATGTAAAATTTCAGAGCCTACAAGTCCACTCAGTCCTGCTTCTTGTTTAGTCAGTTGCTAAGACTGTCATAAACAGATAGTAGGAGTTAATAGAACAGAAGTACTTTATATCTCTTTTGACTGTAAAGGGTTAACAAGTTCAGTAAGCCTGGCTGTCACCTGACCGGA
>NC_133771.1:83531158-83675895 GCF_003597395.2 Chelonoidis abingdonii | reverse complement strand
CCAGGCACTGGAATTCCTGGTTGGTGGCAGCGCTACAAGTACTAAGCTGGTAATTGAGCTTAGAGGACTTCATGCTGGTACCCCATCTTTTGGACGCTAAGGTTCAGAGTGGGGAATTATACCATGACAAAGACAGACAAGTTTGTTTACATTTACAGGAAATAATGCTACCCTCTTCTTATTTACAGTGCCACCAGACAGAACAGGTATTTGCATGGCACTTTTGTAGCTGGCATTGCAAGGTATTTATGTGCCAGATATGCTAAACATTCATATGCCACTTCATGCTTCGGCCACCATTCCAGAGGTGATGCTTCCATGCTGATGACACTCATTTTAAAAAAAGTGTTAATTAAATTTGTGACAACTCCTTGGGGGAGAATTGTCTGTCCCCTGTTCTGTTTTACTTTCATTCTGCCATATATTCCATGTTACAGCAGTCTCGAGTGATGACCCTGCACGTTGTTCATTTTAAGAACACTTTGACTGCAGACAAAATGCAAAGAAGGTGAATTGAAAAATACTATTTCTTTTGTTTTTTACAGTGCAAATATTTGTAATAAAAATAAATATAAAGTGAACACTGTACACTTTGTATTCTATGTTGTAATTGAAATCAATATATTTGAAAATATAGAAAACATCCAGAAATATTTAAATAAATGGTATTCTATTATTGTTTAACACTGCGATTAATCACAATACATTTTTAATCACTTGACAGACCTACTGACAATGTTATTAAGAAAGATATCAAAGATAAGGAAAGATTTTTATTTTTTTTTTATTTTTGGCTAGAAATAAGGTGTGCAAATTTTTAACAGTGAGAGTAATTAACCCATTAGAATAACATATGTAGGGTGGACTTCCCCCTCACCTGAAGTCTTTAAGCCAGAAGTTATGATGAGCTTGAGGCTAGAGCCACTTGGTGAAATTCTATGACTTGTATTATGTAAGAAGTCAGATTAGGTGAACATAGTGCCCATTTCTGGCATTAAAATCTGTGAAATCTTGTCTGAGCTAACTTATGCAAATATTTGTATTAATACTCCTCTCTTTTCTTCACTTAGCCAGATCAGATCATGTTATGGATCCAACCAAATTGGAAGGATACATGAGCCGGTGAGAAAGAACATGGACTTCTGAGAACACTAACTTCCTAGATGCTTAAAACAGAAGAGCATGGGATTATGGTGATCAGTTACCAGTGGCTACAAAGATGGAAAAGCAATGAACCCCCCTCTATCTGTACCTATATAAATAAAGTTTTAGAAGGCAGAGAGAACTTAAACTGAACCAAATAATTATTTCAGCCATGGGGGAAAATGAAAGTTTTTGGGAGAGTTTGATATATGCACATCCTACCTGTGTAGCCTGGAAGCAAGAGCCAGAGGGATCGATCTACCATCTAGCTAGTATTCTATTTGTTGTTGGCTTCATGGGAGGAAGTGGATTCTTTGGGCTAATGTACGTCTTCAGTTTGCTTGGATTGGGTTTTCTCTGCTCTTCTATATGGGCTTGGCTGGATATATGTGCTGCTGATATCTTCTCCTGGAATTTTGTCCTCTTTGTGATATGCTTCATACAATTTATTTACGTTACCTATCAAGTTCGGAGTGTTTCCTTTGAAAAAGAATTCCAGGAACTCTACAGTTCTCTTTTTCAGCCTCTGGGAATCTCCTTGACTGTTTTTAGGAAGATTGTCTTGTGTTGTGATGCAGAAGTGATTAGTTTGGAGAAGGAGCATTGTTATGCTATGCAAGGCAAAACACCTATTGATAAACTCTCTATGCTTGTGTCTGGAAGGTTTGTATCAGTTTGTTCTTACCTATTTACAGGGTGGGTTTTTTTCCTCATTCCAAATATAAAAGTAAACAGTAATTCCTTATTTGTATATTGTTTGCTCACGTTTAATTCAAGTACCAGAGATTAAATAGACTGACAGTTTAAAAACTGTAAACGTGTCCAGGATGTCTTCAGCATGAGAACACTTAACAGCTTAAAGAACAAGGAGACTAATATTTTTTCCAGACCATTGTATTATACCACTTCCATTTTTCGTTAAGAAATTCAAATAAAGGGAGCATGAGTGCATTCATCACTGTATTTGTTACCCATCTATTGTTTTAATAACATAAGAATCGTTTAGAAGTGTTCTCTATTAGTATAACCTGACTAATGTGGGAAACAAAATTGTGCTACACCGTATAGCAGTGAATGCTATGTGTGTTTTAATAGCTTATCGCTACATTATATCCTAGATTGTACTTGCGTGCTTCATGGGTGTCCAAGGAGTGGAAAAGGCATAAGAAACAAAAAGCCTCCCTCCCCGACAGCTGAGCACAACCACAGTCCCTGCTAGTGTCCACATGAGTGCTAGCTATGCTGCAGGATAGTGTCCATCCCTCCCCATTGGCCAAACATGCAGGGAAATGCATGTTACACTTCTTCCTGGGGTGAGACAAAAGACTTCCACTCCCCTGCGCATGGGAGATGAGAGCATTAAGCCCCGTCCTGAGTAGCAGGGCTGCCCGGGGGTGGGCAAGTGGGGCAATTCGCTCCAGGCCCTGCAGGGCCCCCATGAGAGTTTTTTGGGCTCCTGGAGCGGGGTCCTTCACTCACTCCAGGGGCCCCGGAAAACTCTCACGGGACCTGGGCCCCTAGAACTTCTTCCGCTCCAGATCTTCGGCGGCAATTCGGTGGCGGGGGGTCCTTCTGCCCCGGAACCTGCCGCTGGAGTGCCGGGTCTTTGGTGGCAATTCGGCAGCGGGGTCCCCCCGCCGTCAAAGACCCCAGGCAGGGCCGGTGCAAGGATGTTTCGCACCCTAGGCGAAACTTCAACCTTGCGCCCCACTCTGAGGCACCTCCCTGCCCCAGCTCACCCATGCTCCACGCACAAGCACCCCGAGCATGCTGTCACTGCTTCTCTTCTCCCACCTCCCAGGCTTGCAGCGCCAATCAGCTTAGGCGCCGCAAGCCTGGGAGGCGGGAGAAGTGAAGCAGCCGCGGCATGCTCGGGAAGCAGGCGGGGCAGGGGTGAGCTGGGGCAGGGAGTTCCCCTGCGTGCTGCCTCTCCCCCCTTTACTTGCTGCAGGCGGCCCTCCTCGTGCTCCCCTACCCCAGCTCCCTCCATGTAAATGCCGGCAGCGACCGAGGTGCCACGGTCGCTGCAGAAGAAAATGGCGCTTCCCAAATCCCAGCGCTCTAGGTGGGCCCAGCGCCTAGGTCGCCTAAATGGTTGCACCGGCCCTGACCCCAGGCCCCCTGAATCCTTTGGGTGGCCCTGCTGAGTAGCTCTCAGAGTGGCATACAAGGTGCAGTTGAGTCCTAGATAATTTTTTAACTCATGAAAATCTTGGTCTGCAGAGGGCTAGGCCATTCATACAGAGACCCAATGTCTCCATGCTATTCTCCTGGCCTCAGTCACAGCTCCTGAAACAGCATTACCTTGCATGGGAAAATCATATTTGTTACATGAGGGATGTCTCCCCAGTTACCATGCCTCCCTTTCACCTCAGCCCTCTAAAATGCAGAGCCACAAAATAACAAAGGGGGTTCTCTTGGTCTTAGAAGAAGAAGGTGAATCATGCTCTTTCACCATCTCTATGTATATCCGCCATATCAGGCCACCCTATGCCTAACATTCAGCCCTTCCATATGCCAGTCGTCTATAGAATGATCTTGCCTTGACTAAGGACTGGAAGATTTGAACCTTAGGTGCTTGCTTGATATTTTGTGTGTTAAAATTAAAGAAAACAGTATGAATAAATAAGCATAGACCTCACTGACCTCAGCACCGTATACTGAGTATTAAAGTACCTCACATCCGGCTGCTGTTTAGTATTATAAGTAACTTACTATTCTGTCTACTTTTATGAGTGCAACATTGACACATCCACTTTATTTTGGTAGGATCAGAGTGACAGTTGATGGAGAGTTTCTGCATTATATTTTCCCCCTTCAATTTCTGGATTCTCCTGAATGGGATTCTCTAAGACCCACAGAAGAGGGTGTTTTCCAGGTAAAACATGCAGGGTTTTTGTGTACTTCTTTAAACGGTTGCATAGTTAATCACTTTAGAAATTAATGTACTGTATTATTTTTGTTATTGAAAATGCCAGACTTGAGTATATAGGGGAGGGAGGTCTGGGTACTCAGTTGATTGGTTATGTCTATATTCTGTTGGTGGTATTTCATTTTTATTTAGTTTTATATTGTTGCTGCAAAATATGATTGCTTAGAAAAAATGACCCTATTTGGTATTTCAGAAATAGACTGCCTTTGTATTATGTAATGGTCTTTTTACATTTCATCTGGGCATACACCTAGAGAACTTCTGGATCCAAGGAAACTAGAAATTCTTGGTCTTCTTCCCCACCTGTCTTCTCTCTGCAGTGAGTCTTGGGTCATATTCTCAGCTGGCTTAAATTGACATAGCTCAGTTAACTTCAACTGTTGTGTATACAGAGCAGAAAGAATAAGGCACATGCGCAGGCAGCAATCCAAGGAGCACTAGTGGGACTTTCAGAGGACTATCTGTAGGATTTCTGTGGCCAATTGTCATAAAAGCCTGATTCTGCAGTTTTTACTTGTGCACATTTCCTGTTGAAGCCCATGGGAGTTTCTTCTGAGTAAGAAGAACAGACCTGAGCCCTTCATACAATTGCATAGTCAACATCAGCACATCGGAATTTAGCTATTTTTAATCTCATTTTCAGGTAACTCTTACAGCAGAGACGGACTGTCGATATGTGGCTTGGAGGAGAAAGAAACTGTATTTGCTGTTTGCTAAACACCGTTTCATCTCACGTCTGTTTTCAATTTTAATTGGGAGTGACATTGCTGATAAACTATATGCCTTGAATGACAGAGTGCACATAGGGAAAGGACTTCGATACGACATCCGGTTACCAAACTTCTACCAAGTGGCAGTACAAGGGACACCCAAAGTGCAACCTGCAGAACAACTTGTGAGCAATTCAAGACAAAAGTTCACTAACATTGCAAACTGTGACTCTTCTAAAAAATAACAAATGAAAAGATATGCTAAATTAAATAGGGAAATACAAGTTAATAACAGGAAAATCAAGCTAAACAATACCTAGTAAAGCCAAACTTGATTGAAAGTGCCATTTACTTTAGTTAAAATAGCTTGCCTCCCTTTTCTCCCTGCAGAGCCAGCTGGTTGGCTTGTACATCTTGACTAATTATGCATTATGATTAATTTCTTTTGTTGGTCTTATTACTTTTAGGGGGGGAAATGAATCATGATGGGATGAAACTTTATTGTAATTGTGGTGCCTTCTGTGGGTTTTTTTTTTTTAAAAGATATTTGCATAGCGCTCTTGATCATATTTATTCCAACTTGCTTGTCATAATGAATTATGGAATCCATTTCATCATAGTGAAATGCAAAAAGCAAGTTATTGTATCTATTTTGAGTTGCTTGTTACATTCATAATTACAATATGTGAACCTGATCTTTTTTAAACATCAGAATCTTAGAGAAGATTACATTTTAACTTTTTTTAAAACTCAGATTGTCTTGTTTTTCTTTTTAAAAGACGGAAAATGACAATGTGAAATGCACAGTAAAACAACATTTTTTTTTTCCATTCAGTGCATGAACAGTTGATTTCTCTCAGGCTATAGGAAAGAGGCATTACACGGAAACAAAAAACACTAGTGTAATTGCCGACGTGAAAAAAAGTAAAGCAATCAATCTAATTGCTGCAAAGTATATGATAGGAAAAAGGTTGTGTAGTGCTTTTAATAGAATGTGATGCTACAGTACCTAGACTTCAAAGGTGTAAGTGCCAATCATAATGTACAATAAATACTGTACATCAATCAATCACTAACACACTTAAGTCCATACTTTACAGAAACCCTTTCAGTCAGGTTTGTCATAAAGCGACACAAATCAGTAAATATGTGGGGCAACCAACATAAAACAGCAAAGTATTCTTAGTAGTGAAGTACTCCTGTTTAGCTTGCAAAGTCACTTCTCTGTGCCTATAAATGTTTTAATTTAAAATACATCTTCTCCCTATTGTGGGTGTCTTTAATAGTTTATGGGGATTCAAGATCAACGTTTGGTTGGAGAAAGCTAGTTTTATACCTTTTCCAATTGATCTTGAGGACATTTTGCCTTTGGGGAAGAGGTGTTTGAATGTCTTTTCTAACTTACTGCCTTGCTCTATGCTTGATGCATGCCTGTAATCAAAAAGGGAGAACCATTACTATTTTATGAGACAATATTAATGCTTGATACATATCAAGGTAGATTGCCTTTTTAATATTTAAAACTTAAAAATTGCTCTAGGGTTTGGGAGGAAAAGTTAGTGCCTGCCTGCCTTTTTTTTTTTTTTTTTTAACTAGATCTTATGAGTCATTGGTGGAGGTTTAAAGCAGTTGCCACAATCTCTTCCTTGAAGGTAATCTTACTGTGTAAGAGGAAAAACTCTTTCAAAAACACATTTATCCTGGAGCCTGAGTCAAGCAGTTTTCAGTAAGAGTGGCTTTACAGAACAAAACAAATAAATCCATGTATTTTAACAAAGTTATTACAAGTGATGAAAAACATATATATTGTACATCACTCAATACAAATAAAAGTAGTATTGTACAATGCAAGAACACATTCTGCTTTTAGCTTTGTCCATTTGTAGTGGTGCCATGTGATATTGCAGAGCTACTCGTGTATAATGGGGTAATCCCAAATTCATGCTAATATAAGCCTCTTTATTATGTAGTCCCTATGTTATACCACATGATGTTACAATGTCCATAAAATGACTTTGTTTCTGTAACCCTGTGGCAATATCTGCAGTCATTTAATTAACTGAAAGATACTGAGTCCCTAAATTAATTTTGGAGCTGAGGCTGTACACCATTTGACAGGAGGTGGGCTTGCACCTCATATAATTGGGTTCTCTTATTGCTTTGTTGACTTCTCACTTGTGTTCTGCCAACTCAACCATCTGACCCACAATTATCAAATATCTCACTCTTCAGATAAACTTTCAGCATCTTTTTTTTTTAAATGGTACCCCAAAATTATTTTTTCCTCACCAAATCTGACATAGATAAAAACCCAGGATTGAACATGTCCTTTGCTATATAATTTGTTTTGGACCAATAAGAGGTTTTACAATATTTTATGAACCCCTAGGACTAGAAATGCCATTAGAAAGCTAGTATTCTAGCTTTGACATTGACAAAGTGTTGATTTATTGCTCTGTTAGACATTAAAATCAAGACATCCTGACTTTTTTTAAAGAAGGCTAATTTTAAATAATAGAAGTTTTACAAAACTTACTAGTACGAATTTCCCTTGCTTGTACTATCAGATATATGGGGTAAAATGCTAGTCCACTTTGAAGTCAATGACAAAAGTCTCCTTTATAATTCTGTGACCATGAAATTGACCAAAGTTGACTTTGAATTTGGTAGGGTCCTAACTGTCAGTGTAAGTATGTACAGAGAAACAGATATAGACTTTCGACCTGATTCTAGTCTCACCCCACTGTGTAAATCAGGAATAATGTCATTCATCAGTGAGGTCTTACTGGTTTAAGTGACAGGGTAATCACGTCAGTGCTGCTCTATGAAGCACAGAGGTCCATATTGTGAATCCCTTACTTGGACTGTAATGACTCTGCTTGAGTAGCACCTTGCTCTTTGGCGAGATGCATTGTCTTGAGTGGGGCTACCGATGTAGTTGGGTACTATTATAAGTAAGGGTGGTAGAATCTGGCACAATGTGACTATTTTAAAAGCAGCTGTTTGCTCTTTCATCTGTGCATCAGTCTATCAACTGATCAGTGCTCCCAGCATTTTTGAACATGTCAAGCAGGAATCCCCCCTCTGAATAGCAAATGTCATGCCACCAACCAGCAAGATAACTGTGCCCCAGGAAGAATTCAGCTCAAAGAGAGAAGATGGTGTTTGCACCACTAGCATTCTCAGGAGTTCCCCTAGTATGGGTGGCACAATTTAGTCTTGTGTAAAACGCAAGGCTTACATTCTACTCCACTGCCTGGGGTGACAACCAGGGAGAACTTAGCTCTATTTATTATTTTCCTTGGACCAAGACAGAAATTGTGGCTCAATCTGATCAAAGAAGACTTGATCATAGAGTAGATTATGGTACATAGCACAAAAGATTCAGCCTGTTTTGAAGAAAAATGGGAAAGGAGCAAAAATAATAATGCTATAAACTTACCACTCCGATGAAGCTATGTACTCTTGCAATTATGAAATGATGTTGATACCACTTTCTAGAAAAAAGTTTGATTAATATGAAATTATTGTGACACAGAAAAATTACAATAAAGTATTTTGCCACTGATGTGAACTGGTCTTGCAAGACCATCTGTTATTAAAAACCATTCGTAATTATTTAGGTACATAACATGAAGAAAAAAAACTACACTGAGCTCAGGGGTGTAAAAATAGATTAATTACTCCACTGCTGTAATAGTTGAATTTATATTAAAAAAGTGGGAGTATTTCTGAAATACTCTGAGGTAATTGAATAGACACACTGTCAAATGATTCCTTAGCCTACCTTTTGAAAATGTTTGTTTTGATTATATTAATATGCATGAAAAATATAAGTACCATAATGGGTTCATGATTCCAGAGGGAGTGCATCAATTTTTCATCTGCATAATTCATACTAACTTGTTTCTTGTTGTAGAGTTCTGTGTGTGTCTGCAGTTTCTGCTTAATTTTCTGTCTAGTGTAGGTGCAGTAAAAGCTGGAATGGGTCTTGCATGGTTTGGACAGATTGTTTTAGTACACCATTCACAGAACCTGGCCGTGTAAACACTGATGTTTGAACTTTGTGGTGGTAGTAATCCAGCACAAAGGTGCCCAAGAAGACAAGTGCTGTACATAACCCACTTTGTTATTTTAACTTTCAAAGTCTTCACATCTGTTCTATGCATACTCATGTCCCATTGTGAATCAAAGGAATTAATGAAACTTAACATGCAAATTAACAATTTAGCCTGGTAACTTAACATGTAAATAAAGCCACATCATCTTGGTGAATCAAAGAGTGTAGGTGGAGCTTCATAAATACATATGTGCTGATTTTCTCCTACACAAGTGAGGCATGTGACCTACCTGGCTGCTCTGGGAGGCTTAAGCAGCAATGACTTCAGTGGGACTAATTGCATGAGTAAGGATTTGCAGGATTGTGTTTAAGGTCAAAAAACTGCTGGCAGATTGATCTACAAAGGCAGCATACAAACATCACCCATGGAGAAGGTAAGAAGCTTCCAAGAGCTGGAGGGAGTAGAGGAAGATGTTCCAGGAGCTAAAGGGTCTGGGGTTCTGAATTTTAAATCCCTGTTCTATCATTGACTTTTTGTATGACCTTCAGTAAATCACTCAGCCTAAGTTTCTCATCTGTGAAATGGTGCTTTCTTACCTCACAGCAGTTTTGTGAGTCAGTACATTAAAGATTGTGATGTACTCAGAAGCTAATGATAGGGGCCATATAAGCACCATAAGCAGTTGCGATAAAATAATAGAGTGAATAATGTTTGCTTCTCTCAGTGCTGGCACTCACTTCTAGCCTTGGAAGATCTTCAGATACTAAACTTCAAAATCATGAGACTTTTATACACAAAAAGCTATTTTTGATCAGTTTAGATATTTGCACAATTATTTTTTCTTTTCGGTACAATATGGGCTCCTGGTAGCTGAAGTCTTGTTGAATTGAGATTCAGCCATGGGGGGCCCAACTCCCAGTGTAACTGCACTAATACAAACCCCAAGTATACTTTAAAAAAGCTGCAATTTGCATTAGCTGAGTTTACTGCTGCCTGAAATCCTGGCTTTCCTTGTCTTTAGTTGGGACTTGCACTGGTGCAGCTAACACCAGTTGCTGGCTACCACTGACTGAAAATGCCAAGTATAGACAAATTGAAAGGCTCCTGATTTTACAGGTAGAAGAATATAAAAGGAAATATCAGTGAAAATATTAAAATTTCTCTAAAGCAGTCTTAAAATAGTTTTTTCCATACTACATATGGCATATATGTAATAAGATGGTATGAAGTTTCATTAACATTTATTTGGAATAACTTGCGTTACTTAGTTGTGCAACCATTCTCAATTCCTGCTCATAAAATCTTTATACCACACACACACACAAAATTCTTACAGTGTAGAGGATTGACTGTGCTTTGGGAATGGCTCTGGGCTGTGTGGGGAATGAAGATACTGTTTGTAGGACCCCTGTTTCATTTGTTGCAGAAGATGGAAGGTTTGTAGTGAAGGAATTGAAACAGGGCTGACCGAGGGGGTGGGAAGTGGGGCAATTTGCCCTAGGCCCCGTAGGAGCCCCACGAGCCCTGGCCCAGCAGCGGTCCGGGTCTTTGGCCAGCATTTCAGCAGTGAGGGGCCCTTCAGTGCTGCCGAAGATAGGGAAGTGACTGAAGGGTCCCCCGCTGCCGAAATGCCGCGCGAGCCCTGGCCCGGCAGCAGTCCAGGTCTTCGGCAGCATTTCAGCAGCGGGGGGCTCTTCAATGCTGCTGAAGATGCGGAGCGACTGAAGGGCCCCTTGCCACCCAAGACCCAGACCGCCGCTGCTTCCCTGCTTTGCTCCAGGACCCCTGAATCCTCTGGGTGGTCCTGAAGTGAAATATGGTCCTGTGTCTAAAGGTGTTGAATGCCAGTTCTAAAATGAGGGTGGTAATACCATTTAATCTCAAAGGAGTGTTTTGAAAATTGATTAATATGTGAAGCAGTGAGGCCCAGCTCCTCAGAGGTATTTAGGCACCAAACTCACATTGAAATCAATGGCAGTTAGGTGCCTAAATACCTTTGAGGCTCTAGGTCAGAAACTATGGTGAGAGCACCATAAAAACAATTATGAAGAAATTACTTATTCTGTATTCAGTGCAGCACTGGAATGGTGTGTGGTACATAAGGCATAGAACCGCACATTGAATGTGAGGGATAAAAAGAAATGTTGAATAGCTACCTATTCATTCAGTGAGGCAGGGGTCCTTTGGAAAAATAGTAGGTGATCATGTAATTAAAGACTGTATCATAATTAAGGTTAAGAGTTTGTGTCAGAAGTCACATACAGATCTCAGCCAATAAACAAAAATACACAGATGCCTACAACCTGTCTGACTTTACTAAAAAATAACTGGGGGGGGGGTGGAGGGAAGGGCTGAGCGGGGAGGCATGAATGACAGTTGGGCCCCGGGTGGGGGAACTGAGAGCCTGAGCCCCACTGCCATGCGGGCATAGCCCCAACCCCAGCCGGGCGAGGGCAGCCCTGGCAACAACCACTGGTTGTGGGGGATATACAGCCCTGGCTCCAGTTCTTGCCACAGCCATGGGGGGCAGGCACAGCCACAGCTGGGGATGGTCCGGGGTGCACAACCCTGGCTCTGGCCCCAACTGCAGCTGCTGACAGCTGAAGCCAAAGAACTCACAAAGCTCCAGTAAAGTCATGGAATCGCTGACCTCCATGACTAAATATTATCCTTAATCATAATGCATATTATTCCTGGGGGAATTCTGCACCACTGCATATGCGCAGAATTCATGTGCCCTGCAAATTTTTTTCTGCTGCAGAAAATACATTGTCGGACAGGTGCTGCAGTTCTGCCTCTCTCCCACAAGGGAATGATGGGGTGCTACAATACAGCAGCCGGCTCACCACTCATCAGCCCTAGCAGCCCACATCCAAGAGGGAGAGAGCAGAGGCTCATTCCTCACAGTACCCTGCTTGCAGGGCCAGATGAGGAGGCCTGGGATATGGGGGCGGGGGAGTGGAGAGGGCACACAGCCAGGCCACATGGAGCTGCTAGGGGTCATATAGACTGGGGTTCAGAAGAGCTAGCAGGAGGGACAGTCTGGACTAGGGGGTAGGTGCAAGTGGGGTTGCAGGGACACATGGGGATGGGGGGCAGGAGGGTACATAGGAGATGTACCTGACCGGGAAAGGTGAGAGGTCAGTCAGGGTCTGCATGGGAGAGGCTTCCCAACTTCCTAACTATCCCTCCCCCATCCCCAGAAAACTGTTCCCTACTTCTCCCACCCACATCCAACAACCCTCCAGGTTCACTTTCCAGCTCTTTCCCAGCAATTACTTCCCTCTCCCTCAGCTCCTCCATTACCCCTAACTCCCTCAAACCTTTGCACTGCTTCTGAGGGGTGCAGGAAATATGGTTCTGTATTAATATGTCTAGTAAGGAATCTATTTGTCCAAAAACATTTCCAGAATCTATTTTGTTGTGTATTGTTACAGAAATACTTGCTGATGGGTATTTTGAAATAAATTACCAAAAGAATTAAAACAGGATTATATAGTGTTGTTTTGACAAATAAAATATGCAGAATTTTAAAATATAGTGTGCAGAATTCTTTTGGCAGAGCATTTTTTAATTTTTGGTGTAGAATTCCCCCCCAGGAGTAATGTATGCAGAAGAAGGCTGAAATAAGGTTGCAGAGGCAACTTTAATTCCTAACTTGCCTAACTTCTGAGTATTTATTAAACTCTGCAACTTTAATGTTCCTTTAACATAGTTTTTATTCATGATAACTACATCTAATTTTGATGTAACTTTGTATTATATTTTGCTAAGAGATTTATATGAGAAACATCTTTTATATTTTTTCAAACTTCATAATTGTCTTATTTTAGTTTCTAGAAATCTCGTCCTATGTTTTTAAGCAGAACTCCCCAGTGAAATCAGTGCTCAAAAATCAATACCAGGATACAGTCCATACTGTTTTGGCTGTCTCCATTTTCCAGTCCCAACTCAGTTATAGTTTTTCAATACAATTAGAGTGCTTTTGGCATATATAAAACAATTTGGAGATTCATTATAAATGGTAAGAACATAGCAGTATATAAATACTGAGGACCTGTAGTCAGATGTGGAATATAAAATAGTATGCTGTTCTATGATTTTACTAACCAGTGTACTTTGTTCTTCATCATAGTTATTTGAATAGATATTTTAGGTCAGAACAGCGTTGTATACACAGTGCTTTATGGATTTATTGAAAATAGCATTAGGTGCAAAAAAAAAATAGACATACTGCAAATGTGTGTGTGGGTGTGTGCACTGCAGTGTCTACTTTTAAGGGCTCAGTATAATAGGTTTACTTTACAGAGCAAAGAGCTATAATAAATGTAATGCATCAGACTGGTCTTTAGTGATCTTCAATGAAATTTGAGGAAAATATTTTAAATGATTCATTGTTTGTCTAGTATTTGAAAGATCATTCAAAATTTCTGCAGGAATATTTTATCCTGATTCTTCTGGCAAGGATTAAAGTAGTTCATAATATATATCGGCATGCATTCTACTGTAGTGAGTTTAAATAAACCTAATTTCCCCCTACTGTTACTCACATCTTCTTGTCTACTGTCTGAAATGGGCCACACTCATTACCATT
Source organism: Chelonoidis abingdonii (assembly GCF_003597395.2). NCBI lineage: Eukaryota > Metazoa > Chordata > Testudines > Testudinidae > Chelonoidis > Chelonoidis abingdonii. The sequence continues at coordinate 83,662,455 of NC_133771.1, read as the reverse complement.
TCAAAGTTATTTTTCCTCCATTGGTATCCAGCTGTTAATTGAATTGTCTCATTAGACTGACCTCACATTTGGTAAGGCAACTCACATCTGTTCATGTATTTATATCTGCTCCTGTATTTTCCACTCCGTGCATCTGATGAAGTGGGTTCTAGTCCACGAAAGCTTATGCCAAATAAATGTGTTAGTCTCTAAGGTGCCACAAGGACTCCTTGTTGTTTTTTAAATAAAGGGAGTACATGAGATCAGAATTGGGCTTAAAATGTTTCTGATTCTATAGTCTTGCATTGTGAGAGTTTTGAACGCACAGGGAATGTAGGATCAGACTCTTAATGTCAATTGTTTTAAGCGATCACACAGTACATTACTTTAGTACTTAATCCAGCTAAGGAACAGACTAGTTAGGTTAGGGTCCCCTTAGCCCAAGTTAATGCTCAAGGCAGAGGGTATCTTGAAGTCTCTTGTTTTAGACTCTTGCTCTGAACAAACATGTGAAATACTTACACTTGGTCTCCAGGCTCCATAGATTCTTTCCTGTGTGCTGGGAGAGGACTGTGCGCAATCACAAGTTAGACAGACACTTGCTCTTGACCCTCACTCCCCAGAATGTATTATTCTAGTTATTAACCTTCCCTGGTATTTCTTGTCTTTCCCATCTCTGTCACGCTTCTCTCCCACCTCTTTTGGAGTGAGGCCGGGGTCTGGGGTGAAGTGGGGGTCAAGCATCCCCCAGCAAATCACCACCTCTGGTTATCTGTACCAAGAGCCTGATTAAATATTTGGGGAGGGGAAGGGAATCGTGTTATACTGGAATTAAAGTTAAATGCATTTTATTATGTAAGGGAGAAAATCCTTAATAGAACATTGTAATTTTAAAGGACACAAATACCTAGAGGCCAGAAAATTCACAACTAAAGTTACACTTCCCAATAAACACTGGAAAGTAAGGAAATGCAGAATTAAAATAAGCCTAATGGGGTAATAAAGTATTCACAAATATTTGTTCCAACAGAATCCCACAAATTCACTTTGACAGTTTTCACAGTTGCTTTATTCTATGCATTCATTTTTGTTCACAAAAATGTGTGCAGAAAGATAAACTATTGTGGAAGATCATTAATATGGATTTGTATGAGGATTAGTGCCAAAAGTGTTTGTGTGGTCATCTTAAAAACTCTTTGGGTTTGGCAGTCATCCAACAAGGAAGCAGAAAGATCAGGATTCGTTCAAAAAATGCTGCCAAATCTGCAGCTGCAATGGCCCCATAGGAGCTGGAACTAAGGGTGCTGCCGTACCCTCTGGCTTGAAGTGGTTTCCATCATATACAGGGTTTAGAGTTTGGTTCATTGGCTCTCAGCACCCCTACCATACAAATTGTTCCAGCACCTCAGAATGACTGTTCAGGAATGTGACCTTACTAAACCAGGAACAAGTTGAAATGCTAATATTTTATTTTACTGCTCATGTCACAGTGCTGTGCAGTGTGAAATAAGAGCTGCTTCATGCTGACTCAAAGCAATGTGGTAATAATAACCTGAGTCTCTGGCAACTGGGATGTTTCCCCTGGCTTCTCAGGCCTAATTGGGACATGTCAAAAGTTCCCTTCTTGAAAATCTTTATCCAATATTCCCTAACTCCAGAAACACGCATACAAACTCTGGACAGATTCGCTATTGTTTCCCTACTCTTATTACCAAGCTAGCAACAGGTAGTGAAGACTGTATGCTGAATCCTGGCCTTGCTGGCTTCAATAGTTTTTGACAGAGAGTTTTAGTTCTTCTTTGAGTGCTTGCCCATGTCCATTAAATATTAGGTGTATGTGCTCGCCACATGCACTGGTCCTGGAAGTTTTTCCCTTAACAGTATCCGTAGGGGACTGGCTCTGGCACCCTCTGCAGTGGCACCCATGTGGCATGGTATAAGGAGCACCACTGGCTTCCCCCACCCTCCGTTCCTTCTTGCCACCAGTGATGGTGCTGGAATGTCTGCTCCTTCGGCTAGAGTTAATTGTTCTCCGTTCTTGCAAACTTTGCAAAACCTATAATTGAGTTGTATACAGTTAGTAGTTGAATTAGTTAACCATAGTAGTAGTTCTTAAAGCCTACCTTAATCCCAAATGGGACTCAGCCTGGGGACAGGGCATGCTCTGGTCCCCAGGCTTCAAGCCCTGCGATTGCTGTAAACGGCCCATGCCCATCAGCAATCCCCCTAGTAGCTGTCTTAGGTGCTTGGGTGAAGGGCTTATAAGTGTCAAGTGTCATGTTTGCAAGTCCTTCATACCCAGGACTAAAAAGAAGCGTGACAAATGCCTTAGAGCACTCCTGATGGAGTCATCAGTCACTCTGGCTCCAGGGCAAAGATCCAACTTGGCACGGAGCACCGCAGCATCGGTGAGGAATGTCCTGCCAGCACCGTCCATGGGCCAGCACCATTCCCCCTTCAAGCCGAAGAGGACTGTGAAGGGATGATTTCCTACTTCCCGCAAGAGAAAGGAGAGGGCTGAGAGCAAGCCAAGACCCATGCTGGACAGCTCAACACCCCCTCTGGGAAGTCAGGCCTCAGCTCAAGCCGAGCGGCGCAGCCCATCCTATCCCTCGCCTGCATCCCCAGATAGTGACACCGACCTCTGTCAGTTTCAGGTGCCATCGACGCCCCAAGCTCTGCAGACAGCTCAGGAGATCCTGACACTCTCGGTGCCACCCACATCAACTCCGGTGGTACCCAGGTCTTGGGGCAAACCCACCTTGGGACCTCCGCATATGTCACCGCCTCAGTGGCACCATTTCTCATTGCAAGGGATGTCCTGCCACCATCCTGCCTGAAGCCATCATGCCTCAGAGCCAGACAGGCTCAGTGGAGCCCATTTTGGTCCCTGGACCTTGGGCACCGACAGTAGGATTCGAGGCATACCTCGCCAGTAGCCAGGCATAGACCATCCGGGGCACTCGCCCCCTGACAGGAGCACCGAGACTGACCCCTTGTGTCACCAAGACCTCGGTATAGATCCTGGGGACCGAAGCCACTGGTCACCAGCCTGCCATCATCGGTTTCTGAGATGGGGACCGCTGTATTCAGGAAGATCCTCCTAGCAACTGGCTTGTGATAGCTCCCAGTCCTGCTCGATGTCCTGGTTTCGGTTCAGCAGCGTAAGGCATAGATTGCCAGGTTTCCAGTGCCAATTCACCAAATGCCATCGTTCCCTGAGGCCTCGACCAAGACGTTCATCTCGCTCAGACAGGTCTACCTCCAGGCTCAGCAACCAGCACCAGTCAGATAGGAGCTGCTGCTCCACCTGATTCTGGTCACCTGCAAGCGACCAATCTGGCTATATCTCTGTCATGGAACAGAGTTCCCTGACTGCAGGACAGCCTCCAATGCCTGCAGTGCCATCTTTACATCATCAGCACCAAAACCTGTCCCATGGCCCCAGGCACAGTGGCACCATGGTACCCAAGGAACCCTTGGGGGTTCACCCAGCCTTCCCAGGCTGCCTGTTCAGTGTTGGGAGCCTCAGACAGGCCAATGGCCTTGACATCCCGGCCCCCTCCAGTGCTCAAGGCTTCAGGAGAAAGACCTCACAAATCCAGGAATACCCAGGGGAGCAGTCTGCTGGACCACCAATGGTCATCGAGGATTCTGGGATACCGCATCGTCCTTGTCACCTGATGAGGCTATCATGAAGCCCCCTCACCCATTTCCTCAGGATGATGCTAAGGTGCACCAGGAACTATTGAAGAGGGTCACATCTAACCTGGGGCTTCAGGCCGAGGAACTGGAGGAGCCTTGGGACTCCCTGTTTGATGTCCTCTGCTCATCAGCCCTCGCTTTACCCCTTCATGAGGGGGTATCGAAAATTACCACTTTCCTGTGATAGACTCCCTCGTCCTTGCCCCCCATCTCCAAAAGGGCCAAGTGCAAGTACTTTATGCCAATCAATGGACATGAACACTTATATTCACACTGAGCCCCCAATTCCCTGGTGGTTGAGAGAGTTAACCACAGAGAGAGGCAAGGACAACCCAGGGCAAACCCCAGAAACAGAGACTCAAGGAGGCTGGATCTTTTTGGATGCAAAGTTTATTATCTTCCAGCCTGCAGCTGAGAGTGGCCAATCACTTGGCCACTACGATTACAACATGTGGCAAGCCATGGCCAAGTTTGAGGCTTCGCTCCTCGAAGGCTTCAGGAAGGAATTCCGGACAATCCTCGAGGAGGGCATGGCTGCGGCCAGATCGGCCCTCCAGGCAACTTCAGACACGGCAGATTCTGCCACTTTCACCGTGGCCTCCACCATCTCTACACAGTGAGCTTCCTGGCTGCTTCTCTCGAGCTTGTCTACCAAGGCTCAGCAGTCGATGAAGGACCTTCGCTTCGACAGCCAGGTCCTATTTGCAAAGCAGACAGACAACAAGCTGCACAGTTTAAAGGACTTCCATACCACCCTGAAAACTCTGGGGCTTTACGTCCAAGGCCTGGCATGTAATCAGTTCAAACTGCAACAGCCTCAGGGCCAAGGGAGCCAGCCTCATCAGGTCCCGCCTCATAAGAAAGTCAAGGACTACAAATGCCACCTGAACCACCCTCCTCCACCTTCCACTCAGTTGGGCTCCACCTGAAACAAGCAGGGTGCCAAGCAATCATTTTGAGGGCGTGCCCAAGGGTGACCTACCAGACTATTCACCGGATCCATCTTCCCCACTTTTTTCCAGCCGCCTTTCCTCTTTCCTCCTTGCATGGATCGCTATAACCTCGGTCTGCTGGGTCCTGAACACGGTGGCACAGGGCTATACCCTCCAGTTTCTTTCTACCCCGCCAACTCCCTCTACCCTGTCCCTCTTCAGGGACCCTTCTCACGAAAGTCTCCTCATGCAGGAGGTTCAAGGGTTACTGCGGCTGGGTGTGGTGGAGGAGATTCCTCTCGAGTACAGGAACAAGGGGTTTTATTCCTGATACTTTTTAATCCCACAGGCCAGGGGTGGTCTGCATCCTATTCTGGACCTGAGAGACCTAAAGAAGCTGAAGTTCCACATGGTCTCCCTGGTCTCTATCATCCCTTCCCTGGATCCAGGAGACTGGTACACCGCCCTCGACTTGAAGGACGCATACTTCCACATAGAGATCTTTCAAGGACACAGACACTTCCTCCAATTTACGATGGGACTCAACCATTACCAGTTTGCGGTCCTCCCATTTGGCCTGGTGACAGCACCGAGGGTGTTTATCAAGTACATGTTGGTGGTGGCTCTTACCTGAGGCATCAGGGAATCCAGATCTACTCATACCTCAATGACTGGATGGTCAAAGCAGCTCTAGGTCTCAAGTCCAAAAGGATATTGCAGTGCTGCAAGCCATGTGCTGCCCCTTGGGCCTTCTGGTAAATGACAAAAAGTCTACATTAGTTCCGGTGCAGAGGATAGAGTTCATCAGAGTGGTGCTCAACTTGACTTGCGCCAGAGCGTTCCTGCTGCTAGAAAGGTTCCAGACATTGGTGGACCTCATCACAGAAGTCTCTGCATTCCCCCTGACTACAGCCAGGGTTTGTCTGCACCTGCTGGGCCACATGACAGCATGCACATATGCTGTCCACCATGCCAGGGCTCCAGATGCGGCCCCTGCAGCAATGGTTGATGACGGTCTATTCCCAGTCCAGGGATCACCTAGAAAAGATTATTACCATCCCCCCGACAATACTTACCTCACTGCAATGGTGGACCAATCGCAGGACAGTCCTAGAGGTAGTTCTCTTTGACACCCCATCTCACTCCATCGAGTTGGTATCGGATGCCTCGGACCTCGGCTGGGGTGCACACCTCGGCGATCTCCAGATCCAGGGTATGTGATCCCCAGAAAAGATGACGATACATGTAAATGTCAAAGAACTTAGGGCGGTCTGCTTGGCATGTGGAGTCTTCCTACCTCATCTGTTGGGCAAGGTGATGAGGAGAGTCCTGATGGACAACACAGCCTCGATGTTCTACATCAACAGGAAAGGGGGAGTTTGCTTGTCAACTCTCTGCCAAGATGCACTCCGTCTCTGGGACTTCTGCATCAGCCACAAGATCCATCTGGAAACTTGTCACCTCCCTGGTGTCAAGAACACACTAGCAGATCACCTCATCAGGGACTTCTCCTCTCACCATGAGTGATCGCTCCACCCAGAGGTAGCCTGTATAATCTTCCAGAGGAGGGAAGCTCCCCAGCTGGACCTATTCGCCACCAGGAAAACCAGAAAATGCCACTGGCTTTCTCAAAAAGGTCTGGGCAAGCACTCCCTCTCTGATGCCTTCCTTTTGTCATGGTCAGGAATCCTGATGTGTTCCCTCTGATTCCACACATCAGCAGGGTCCTGGCAAAGATCAAGAGAGACAAGGCACAGGTTATGATGATTGTCCCAGTGTAGCCTCGCCAGCACTGGTTTGGCACGCCCATGAATCTGGCAGCGGTCCTTCCCTGGCCCCTGCCCAACCAACCAGACCTGCTGTCACAGGACCATGGTCGGCTCTTGCACCCCAATCTAGTGCCTCTACCTCTTGGTGTGGTTGCTGCGTGGCTGAACCCAGAGGAGCGAACCTGCTCGGATGAGGTCCAGCTGGTCCTCCTGGGGAGTACAAAGCCCTCAACCAGACTGACTTACCTGGCCAAGTGAACGTGGTTTTCCTGCTGGGAGTCCAAGCATGGTATCTCTCCCTCCCGCTCTTCCTCTTCTGCTCTTAGGCTACCTGCTTCCTCTGAGGAACCTGAGCCTGGCACACTCTTCCATTAGAGTACATTTAGGGGGGAGGGAGCATTGGCCTGCTAAACCCAGGGTTGTGAGTTCAATCCTTGAGGGGGCCACTTAGTGATCTGGGGCAAAAATTGGTCCTGCTAGTGAAGGCAGGGGACTGGACTTGATGACCTTTCGAGGTCCCTTCCAGTTCTAGGAGATTGGTATATCTCCAATTATTTATCTCACAGCCATCTCCGCTTTTCACCCACCAATGCAGGGCCAGATGGTGTTTGCTCATGACATGACGGTCAGATTCTTGAGAGGCCTTGAGAGGTTCTTCCCACAGGTTCGGAACCCTGTCCCACAGTGAGATTTTAACTTGGTCCTCTCTAGGTTCACTGGCCTACCCTTTGAGCCGTTGGGCTCCCGCTCCCTTTCCCACCTGTTGTGGAAGGTTGCTTTCCTGATGGTGGTGACACCAGTGAGACAAGTCTCTGATATTAAAGCCTTGACCTCCGAACTGCCATACACAGTCTTCTACAAAGACAAAGTTCAGCTGAGGCTTCACCTGGCCTTCCTGCTGAAGGTGGTATCTATGTTTCATATGAATTAGGACATCTTCATCCCGGTGCTCTGTCCCAAAATGCACAAGACCAGTGAAGAGAGGCATCTTCATGCCCTGGACATCCGAAGGGCCTTGGCTTTTTAGCTAGAGCATAACAAGCCTTTCTGTAAATCAACTCAGCTCTTCATCACCACAGTGGATAGGATGAAGGGCTTTCTGGTGTCCTCACAGAGGATTTCCAACTGGATCACCTCTTGCATAAGGACCTGTTACAATCTGGTGGGAGTCCTATCATAAGCATCTTTCCCAAATCTGGACCTTAGCGTCCAAAATCTGGGTGCTTAGCATGAACCCTTCTAAGCTTACTTACCAGCTTAGCTTTGATCTCGCTGCCACCATCGAAAAATTCCAGGGTTTTGGCCCCCTCTGTCTCCCCAAACCTTCTTTGGGACCCCAAGACTCAAAAGCCGAGCCACAACAAAGGGAATGACCCATTCCCTTCCCCCTTTCTCTTCCCACCCAGACTTTCCTCTCTGGCTAACCTGAGAATATTGATGCAATCTCTTTACATCACAAATACAAGAGCATGTCTCCTTTATTCCACGAGAGACAAACCCAAATACAAGGAAACAGAAAAGATTCTCTCTCTTCTTCCCATAGCTTCTTCCGCCCTGGGACACTAGGAGAGTGTAAACACAGAGCGTAGTGTTTCCCTCCCCCTGTCTTTCCTTCTCCTTAACCAGAGAAACTCAAACGGTTTAAAAAGAAAGCTTTATATAAAAAAGAAAGAAAAAAGACATCAAATTATTCTCTGTATCAAGATGACAATACAGGGCTATTGCTTATAAGAAAAAGATGAATAAACAGTCTGATTCAAAAAGATATCCAATTTAAAACATTCCAGCAAGTTACACACATGTAAATACACCCAAAACAACATAAAAGCCTATATTGTTTTCTACTGTACTTACCACGTTGGAACACAGAAGATTAGAAGAAGAAAGAAGCTTCTCATAGCTGAGAGACAAACAAAAGACTCAGAGTCCAAAAATTCCCTCCCTGACTTTGAAAAATCCAGTTTCCTGATTGGTCTTCTGGTCAGGTGTTTGGTTCCCTTTGTTAACCCTTTACACGTAAAAGAAACATTAACCCTTAGCTATCTATTTATGACAAGTCCCGCCGCCGCTGATTGTTAAAGCCCACTCGACTAGTGCTCAGGTGTCCTCGGCAGGCTTCCTGGCACACATCCCTATCCAGAACATCTGTAAAGCCACGATGTTGTCCTCTCTCCACACACTCATAGTGCATTATTCCGTCACTCAGCAGGCCAGAGACGACGCTGGGTTCGGCAGAGCTGTGTTGCAATCTACACGTCCATGAACTCCTACCCATCTCTGTTGGTACTGCTTGAGAGTCACCTAATATGGAATGGACATGAGCAAGCACTATAAGAGGAAAAGACAAATACCTTTTTCTGTAACTGGTGTTCTTCGAGATGTGTTGCTCATGTCCATTCCATGACCCGCCCTCCTTCCCCACTGTCAGAGTTCCCAGCAAGAAGGGACTGAGGGTGGGGGGAGCCGGCGGCACCCCTTATACCATGCCACATGGGTGCCACTCCAGAGGGTGCCAGAGTCAGTCCCCTACGGATACTGCTAAGGGAAAATCTTCCGGCACCAGTGCATGTGGTGAGCACACGCACCTAATATGGAATGGACATAAGCAACATGTCTCGAAGATCACCAGTTATGGAAAAGGGTAACTGTCTTTTTTCTTGAGCTAGCATTGCAACCAGGTGATTTAGGTGACCAATTTTGGGGAACGAATAGCAAAAACTTGAAGCAATAGTTGCAGAAATTCAATTTCAAATAATGAACAAATCTGTAAAAATCAGATGGTTCACAGATAATTCATGAACAGAAAAAGGGGCTTAGTTAATTGAATAAATTGTCTGCTGTGATTAGTTTGCACAGTTCTAATACCAAACAACCTTCCCCTGCCCTCATAGCCCCATGACTCTGTGAACCCTTCAGATTACATATTTACCTAATCTATGTACTATCACAGGGGTTCTCAACCTTTTTCTTTGTGAGCCCTCCCCTTCCCCTCCCCCACGGCCTGCCAGTGCCACAACAACTGCTTTAGGGGCCCCATGCCACAGGGAGTCCCAAAAAGCTACACTCTTCGGGCTTCAGCTTCAGCCCTAGGCAGTGGGGCTTTGGCTTTCTGCCCTGGGCCCCAGCGAGTCTAATTCTGGCTCTGCTTGGAGGACCCCCTGAAACCTAGGGGCCCCGGACCACAGTTGAAAACCACTGTACTATCATACTATTGCCACAGCTAGTGGACCTGTTAAGTTTCTTTGAGATTAAAATTCAGCCCCTGACCCTTACTTTGCATCAGTCAGGCTTTGGAAAACAGCAGGATCCTGAATTTATTACACAGTGTTTTATATCTCCTATTCAGAACATGATTACAGAAGCACAAGTGGTCATTTTCTAGTGCACAGAAGATACCTTTCCTTCAGACTCCTAGTAGCCACTGTATGTGGTTTGGCAATTTCTCTATTCCACTTCTTGAGGAAAGATCAAATTGCATCTCAGTGCGTGCTTTTACACTTAGCATAGTTCCTCCAACCCTTTCAAGGTTGCAGTATTATTTTTCACCCCCATGCAATCTTTTCCCAGACAAATTTCCTTCTAATAGTAATACCTACAGGATACTTTTTGATAAATCCATATAGTAAATAGATAGATGTTTCCTGGCTATATGGCACATAACACCACTCAATGATTGCTCCCTTCCTACCTTGTCCTGACCATTCTTTCTTAAACCCGGAGGGAACTCTGGTTACATTTACAAATGTTGCTACTGTTATACATTATTGTGTCCTGTGTAAAACATTTAGTGTCCAGTGTTGCAACAACTCCACTTGCAAATTGTCCATTCACTTTAATGGGAATTTTGCTCCAAAATAACTGCAGGATTGGCTCCATTATAGCCTCTTATACAGAACAGCAATATAATATATGTCCCAAATAAATCTGGGGAAATTACTTTATATTATGTTTATACACATGAATATGCTCCTCAGCACCCCTGTAATTAGATGTACTGGACTGTGAGCCAAGAGATCTTGGTTCTGTCCCCAGATCTGCCACCAACTTGCTGTGTGACCTTTTCAAGAGACTTCATTTCTCCTTGCCTTTGTTTCCACTCTCCACTCATTGTCTGTCTTCTCTATTTCAACTGTAAGTGTAACCCCTTTGGGATTTAGAGAGCATGAGCCCTTTAAATATTTTTTCTGAGCAGGGAAGTGCTGATTGTTCCAGAAGGAGTTAGTGCTATTGGTGGAAAGGGTGGAAAGGGAAGAGCTGGGGGTGGGTGGGTGCGACAGAGCAACTGCAGCAAGCAGGCCCTCACAGAGTGAAGCAGCCAAAAACCTGCCTGAAGCCTGGGAGGTACAGAGCAGCTGATTGCACATACCCCAGGACAGGAGCCAGGAGGAGCACTGTGCCAGGGAGGAGTCATGCAAGAAGAACAAATCAGAGCTGGATCCAGTATCGCTGCTGCCCAGAGCTGTATGGGGCCATGCATACTGGCGCTTCTGACTCTGCACTGGGAATAAGGAGGGAGGCTGCTAGCTAGTTAAGTGGGGAGGTTGTCGCTCTCTGTGGCTTTGCAGAGAGTGGCAGAAGAGGGCACTGGAGTGGTTTGTTGGGGAAAGTTCACTGGTGCCGAAGATGACCAGGAGCACTCAAAACTCACCACTGGACTGGAACTTTGCTCAGGCCTCCTGAACTCTGTGTGCAGACACATTGCTCGGTGTCTGTCCTTTCAGACTGTGCTACCACTGGGCCTGTGAGGCCTTGAGTTGAATGCAACCCTGTTTTACCACTCCCCCTATATTTTCCCCTATTGCTTTTCTCCTTTCATCCCTCTGTTAATAAATATTTTCCTTTCCTATATTCAGTGTGTGTGTGTGTGTGTGTGTTCACTATAGAGGGGAACAGTTGCCCCTGGGATTGAATCAACATTCCCTGCTGCATTCTTGTGCGTGTCTTCTCTTGGCCAGCTACCTGCAGAGCAGACTCCATCTTGGCCATGAGGGTGCTAAAGTTACATAAGTTTTTTGCAGCAGTGACTGTTTGCCCAGTGTCTAGAACAATGGGACACAGATCTCAGTTGGGACTTATAGGAACTACTGTTAAATATAAATATGTACATACTATCATTTCCTATACATATGACGAAACAAAAAAACAAAGACTTTAGGTGACTCTGCCAAAGGTTACAAAGCAGGTCAGCAAAGGTAAGAACAGAGCCAAATCGTTTGTTTTAACTATGAGGCCACATTTTCTGCCATAGACCACTAGTTGTAGAGACTATCAGCTAGAGGAGGGATGGGCAAATTTTTTGGCCCGAGGGCCTCATCTGGGTGGGGAAATTGCATGAAGGACTATGAATGTAGGACTGGGGCAGGGGTTTGGAGTGTGGGAGGGAGTGTGGGGTGTGGGAGGGGGTGTGGTATGCAGGAAGGAGCTCAGGGCAAGGGATTGGGGCACAGGAGGAGTGTAGGCTGTACGAGGGGGCTCAGGGTGTGGGTTGGGGTGCAGAAATGGTGCAGGGTATGGCAGAGGGCTCAGGGCAGGGGATGGGGTGCAGGAGGGGTGCGGCAGGGGGTTGGGGTGTGGGGTGCGGGCTCCATCCCGGTCCGCTTTCCTGGAGCAGTTCCAAGGTGGCAGCAGCGCACAGTGGGGCTAAGGCAGACTCCCTGCCTGCTCTGGCCCTGTGCCATGCTGCTCCTGGAAGTGGCCAGCACTACATCCCTGTGGCCCCGGGGGGGGAGGGGCAGAGGGCTCCGTGCATTGCCCTCGCCTGCAGGTACCTCCCCCAAAGCTCCCATTGGCCATGCTTCCCAGTTCCTGGCCAATGGGAGCTGCGGGGGGTGGTGCCTGCAGACGAGGGCAGCACATGAAGCCCTCTGCCCTTCCCTTTCCCGCAGGGGCTGCAGGGACGGGGTTAGGGTGACCAGATAGAAAGTGTGAAAAATTGGGATGGGGGTGCAGGGTAATAGGCACCTACATAAGAAAAAGGCCTGAATATTGAGACTGTCCCTATAAAATCGGGACATGTGGTCACCCTAGACGTGGTACCGGCTGCTTCCAGGAGTGCCAGGGTGGTAGCAATCTCATGGGCTGGACCCAAAGCCCTGATGGGCTGGATCCGGCCTGTGAGTAGTAGTTTACCCACCCCTGAGCTAGAGAATTTAAGAAACTATTTGCTAGAGAGCTACACAGACTATTATAGCTAAAGAGATATGCAAGAGAGGTTATATATCAGTAGGCAGCTATATAGACTCTTAGGCTCATCTGTACTAGAAAAGTGCACCAATTCAACTAAATTAATCTGGCTAAACTGGCACAACCCCCTGAGATAGTCCTGCTTTAGTCCTTTCCTATAGCAGTTTAGCTTGCACTGACAATATTTTTTTAAATAAATATAAACAAAGGTTAAACCAATTTAAATGTGCCTATATTAAGGCTTCACACTGGTTTAACTAGTTCAGTTTTAAATCAATGTAGTTAAACTGGTGCACTTTTCTAGACTAGACAAGGCCAGTTTTAGAGAATGCTTTCTAGTTAGCTGGGGAGACTGTTGTCTATACAGTATAGCTAAAAGAGATTGTTATATACTGAGAGACTTGGAAGGATAGATTTTTATTTATAAATGTTGATAAATGTCAATTTCACTTTATGCAGTGTTGTTATAGTGCAGTTGGCCCCAAGATATTAGAGAGACAAGGGGGGGTGAGGTCATGTCTTTTACTGGACCAACTTCTCTTGGTGAGAGAGACAAGCTCTCTCACCAAGAGGAGTTGGTCCAATAAAAGATATGACCTCACCCACTTTGTCACTCTAATTTCACTGCACACCCACAAACCACAGAAACATTTTTTCTGTGGATAATACTTGCAATTTACAAGATAGGCAAAATGAGAAAAATGCAGCTTAGAACTTATTTAGAATTTGATGTACTATTTACTTTGTGTATTTTGATATGTGATGTCGACCTTTTGTGTTTTGATGCTTATAAAACTTTAGCTTTTTGACTCTTAACCATCTCCTGTTATTAAACAATTACTATGTGACCCCCCTCCATTGTTTGACACCCCTCCAAGCTCTCACAACTGTAAAAATTTTAAATCAATAAACATTAGAAAAAAATGCTTGAAAATAAACATGGGTGTTATTCCATGGAAGTCATAAAAAAGGACAATGGAATCCTGCCAAGTCCAGTTCTACACAGCTCTGTACTGTTGTTTGTGGCGGTGTGTGTGGGGGAGCTCTTGGGGCAGTGGGTGGAAGAATTTATACAGTGGGGATGCTGAAAATCATTAAACTAAACTGTAAACTCTGTATATGATAAAAACAATGAGGAACCTGGTGGCACCTTAAAGACTAACAGATGTATTTGGGCAAAAGCTCTTGTGAGTAGAAACCTCCCCACTTCTTCAGATGCATGGAGTGAAAATTACAGATACTGGCATAAATATACTGACACAGGAAGAGAAGGGAATTACCTTACAAGTGGAGAACCAGTGTTGACAAGGCCAATTCAGTCAGGGTGGATGTGGTCCACTCCACTCTGGATAATTGATGAGGTGTCCATATCAAGAGAGGGGAAATTGCCTTTGTAGTGAGCCAGCCACTTCAAGCCAGCAGGTGATGTCTCACCCCTAGCCCCCTGCCTTGGGGGGGGGGGGTGCATTGGCTGTAGAGCTAGAACGGTTGTTACTCTAGTCCCATAGGGCTGTGAGCCTTGGGCTATGTAGTCAGTGTCTGGGGCCCCTTGTGAAGACCACCGCGGGGGGAGGGGGCAGCACAGCAAATCCCTCGCTTCTGGGCGCTGGTACTTGCCCTGCCTTCGCCTGGGGCTGAGCCGAGACCGTTCTCTGCCCCTTTGCACCCAGGCGCTGAGCCGCCGTGGCTAGCAGCCCCGCGACAGCGCCCCCTTGCGGGCCCCGTCTGCTCGCCGCCCTCGTCCGCTCTTACCCCGCTCCCGCAGCTGTTCAGTGTCTCCGCCGCCGGGCAGCGCCTGCGCTCTGCGGCCGCTCGCTGCTTGCTCCTGGCAGCGTCCTGCCTATTCCACTCCAAGCGGCCGCGGGTGGCAGCCGCCGAGTCCCAGCGACAGCGCCCCGGGGACCCTGCACGGGGCCAGGTAAGGGACCGGAGCAGACGAACCGCCCACCCCTACCTCAGCCGGGGCTGCTGAAATCGGAGCTGGAGGCGCCGCTTGCTCGAAGCGACCAGGAGAAACTTCCCCGGGGAGAAGCGCCCGGGCCGGGTCAGCTGGGTGCAGCCCGCGCCCGGCCCTTCGCTCCCAGCGGCCCCGAGCCCCAGGGGGCCCAGCTCCATAACCCTCAGCTGCTCGCTGCCCCCGGAGCCCGCCAGAGCGGGGCTGTGTCGGGGGCGGCTGCGGCTCCCGGGGTCACCGCCCGCCCCGAGCCCCCTGCCAGCTGCGGGGTCCCGCCGCGCGGAGAGCCGGACTGAGCGGAGCGCTGCTCTTCTCCCCGCCGGGTTCCGCGCTCCCAGCACCCGCACCCCGCCCGTGGTGGTGTCCTGGCCCCGAAGCAGCGGGTTGGAAGCCTGAGCGATCCGCTTTCTTCCTCTTCCCCTCACTCCGCTTCTCTTAGAAACAGCGCCCAGCGTAGAGGTCCCCATACAGTATAATAACAGCCCCACTCTCCAAGAGCCTCCCCATCCCAAACTCGCAAATGGGCCATCAATTGTATCGGGCGCGGTTGAAACGGCACAGAAAGTTACGATGTTAGCGTGAGAATAATCCTGTAGGCGTACGTAGACTCGAGGATTTTCAAATCAAACCAGGGAGTTTCAATGGAGCTCTGCAACCCTCCCTGACTGTCCTGTTCTCATACACGTCTCTCTCTTTTGGAAAGAATTTCTGTTTAGTAAAATGATCGTTAAATTTAGCTAGATGGTGATTTTTAAGGCAAATAAGAAAAATAGTTAATTTCACATAATAGCTTCAAAAATTTGAAATGTTTTTTTTTCCCTGGGGCAAGTTGTAGCTCTTAGTAAGTCAGCTCTTACTGAAATGGCTTTAAAACAAATTGTATTTAAAGCCAAGAGAGGCAAGCAAAGTATTCAAATGGAACCTCATTTACAATGAGTATAAACCGCACGTGAGATTGCAGGATTTAGTCAACATTTGATGACAGTTGAGTGACTTGAGCATCTTGAGAACACGTTTTCTTTTCCCAGTAGAAGCTTGTTTAAATTCGTTTGGTGTAGGATTGGTTCAAACAGAGGTACTCAAAACATTTATGTAGTAGTAGCACATTTTTTAAGGTTGCCACTCTTGTAAAATAGGCTTTGCATTAAAACTTAGTATGCTAAACAGCCTAGGAAACATCATCATCATCTGATAATATTTAGTATGTTTGGACACCACTCAACTTTTAGGGATTCCACCATAGTGTTTTCGATTGGCAAGCAACCCTGTCTTTGCGGTAGTGGTGCTAAGATTGTGGAACACACTTATCCTTGAAATGAGTCCCTTCATCCCTGCCCACTTTTAAACAACCTTAAGCTATTTTTCCTAAATACATAAGTATGAGTATTTTCCCTTGCTTTTTCCTTTTAGTTATTCCTAAACTTATTGTTTGGGCGGGGAGGGTGGATGTGCACAATTGTTGAGCAGCACCCTGAGTAGCTTGATAGAACGGGTACTTTAGAAAGAACATTTTATTATTATAAATGCAAATGTTCAATATCTTTATTTTATTGGCTCTGGTTTAAGACATGTATTTATAGTTTTTCCATATTGTGAATTAAAATTAAGCTTCTGTTGTTTTGTGAGGCATTGAGGATTAGAAAGTGCCAGTTATAGATGTTTCCCTTAACGGATCTTATCCATGCATCTGTGTGTTATGTAATCATAATACAAATTTGTATCTGCAGTTAACACTATTCCAAGCACGCATGACTACTCTTATGACTGTTGATACTGTGAGCACATATTAAGAATTTCACTTAACATTGATGCATTTTCTTACTACATAGAAGGAATGTACTGTTAATTTGTATCAAGATTATTGTGCAGCCCAAGGCTGACAGATATTTCAGTATAGAGACATTTTAGTCTAAAGGGGTGCAGGGCTTCATTTGCATAGCATGTCCAAATACATGTTTTCTTCACATGCCTCTGTTTCTCCCTTTAATCCTATTTCAGTAGTAAAAGAAAATTGGGAAACTACACTACAACACACCTAATTATAATAGCACTAGCGGTCTGTTTTCAGCTCTCAAAATTAATAGTTACAATCAAGGCTCTGTTGCCAACTCTTTGTGCTGCAGGATCATAGCAAAGTAGACTAAAGAAAAGTTCTAGAGCTAGATTAAAAAAACCCTGAGGCCCAATCCTGTAATTAGATCCATGGGGAGCCAGCTGTATGGATACAGTTGCAGGACCAGATTTTTAAAAGGTATTTAGGTACCTAAAGACTCAGATGAGATTGATTTCAGTAGCAGTTAGGGGCTGGGGGCTAGGAGCTAGCCACCTGGAGCCCTTTGGGGATCTAACTTCCACTTCATGTGCCTAAGTCAAAAACTTAGATCCACAAAATCCCCACTCAGCTGCCACCTAACCCTGTAGGCTCCTAAAGCCCCTAGGTGCATAAGTTTTCACCAATAAAATTCCCTAGTCACCTAAATTTCTGTCAGTGGGTATATTTAAAGCCACCTAATCCCTGATGCCCAGTACCTGATTTGTGCCCTAAACCCCAGCAGAATCCTCAGACCTAGTGTTTCCAGCCTATCTGGTAAGTGGGCTACTGGATCAGGTCTTGCACACCCTTATATCCAGTAGCCCAGTGGTAGGGCAGGGCACGGCACTCACCTGGAGAGTGGGAGACCTGGGCTTAAATCCCTGCTTCAGATAAGGCAGTGGTGGGATTTGGGCCCGGGTAGATTCGCTAACTACTGGGTTATTGCGTATAAGGATGGTAGTGATGGTGGCAGTAGCAGCACATCTTCTGCTGAGAAGGAGCTTAGGCATCTCACGCCAAGGGAGAGTTCATGGGTGTGAATCCTGAGCAGAAGTCGGTACCTCCATCCAGCCTAGATCTAGGCACCTATGTCCATTAGAGGGACAAGGGGAGTCCATACCCCTCATGGCATTTCCAACAAGTAGTTTAAAGCAGCTCCTGCTCAGTGTGTTGGTTTTTGTGGATCCTTTCCTTAGGCACTTAACTTTCCCCAGGCATTGTATAGGGACCCTGGGCACTTAACTCACAGCTATAGAGTCCACTAAGTGTCAGGGCACCTAAAAGTCATATACTCTGCATTTCAATGCCTAGATCCCCGTTGTGGGTCTAGCCCCTGGGCATTTCTGAAAATCTCATTATCTGCATCTCTTGCTGCCTAAATGTCTTTTAAAAATTCATCCCTTTAACATATGTTGAATTAAATATGTTACATAAATATCTTCACTCTTGTCAGTTTAATATCGGTATTAATATTCTGACCACTTTCCAGACAACACTTAAAACAGGTTTTCTTGTTGATTATAGCATCTTGTAGTAGATATAGGGAGACATTGTCAATTTAAGGATAAAAATCCAATTTACTTTCACTGTTTGTTTATTTACTACTTGCTTTTCTCTTAGCTCTGAAAGTGGAAAAACAATGAAATTGGTTTAATTATAAACAAGTTTTCAGTCTCCGATTCTGAGTGTTGTAAACTGTGTGTGTGTGTGTGTGTGTTAAAAGCAATTGTTTTAATTTTGATTTTTAAAAATGTATCAAACATTTTATTAAGTTTTTTTTGTAAAAGCATCATTTTACAAAATTTAAACGTCAGATTTAAGTTGACAGCATTCCATCCATTTTTTCCAAATACACAATAGTTTCTGAAGATGAAATATTATGACTTCTATTTAAAGATCAGTTTTAATATATTCTTTATTACAGTTTATATTAACAGAGCATGTTGTATTTTAAATTACACTATTGTAGTAATCTTTCTTAAGCTGAAATCCTAGTTTTCTGTGATTTATAAGAGAAATTTGATTTTTTTAAATATAAATCCACATTTTTCTGCAATTAAAATGAAATCTGACAGCCTGAACCGCGCCTCCCTGGGCTGACAGCCCAAGTCTCATCTCTGCTTTTTTTAAAAAAGGCAAATTCAGCATTTTTTCCGTGGCAAATGGATTTTTAGGATCCCTGCTTATAAGTAAGCTGAATTGAAACCACTAGAAGCTTGATCCTATATTTCTTAGCTTCCCACTTACTATGAACTTTTGGTATTTTGAAATACTGAAGATCCGAAATAGAATTTTTCATGTTTGTGTTATAAACAAGTTAGGACTGAAGGGTCTGAGCTAGGACCAGAGGAAAAGGCATAAGTTTCAGACTTATGTCTAACAATTTCTTTCCTGTAACTATCTGTGGATAAATATCCAGATTGCATACCTAGTTTAATTAGTATCTCCAGTTGAAATTAGTGTGCAGTCTTGCTTAAGACCCAGTGACACAATCTGTCACTTTGTAGATAGAGTAAATCTATTTCTGCAGGCACTTAGAAGTCTGTTTATCAGAAAAGTTCTGCAGCCTTCTGCTATCTGTCAGTAGCGCTGCTATATTTGTGTGTCAGTAATAAGTCAACTTGAACTTCAGAGGATTAGAGAGCAAGATTTTAAAAAGAAAACTGAGCCAGAAGTTAGGTCCCTAAATCCATATTTAGGCTCCTGTGAAGGGGTCCCACTCACCACATGTGCACCTGGCTAGACATGGGATGTAATGAATGTATGAGTGTGGGTGAGTGGTGGGATAATTGGACGACACCCTCCCCCCCCCCCTCCCCCGGGATGTCACCTGGTGTGCTGGGACGCCACAGAGTCAGACTATTCTGCTAGCCTGGGCCCTCTTTTACCTGGTCTTCCTGGAATAGGCTCCCCAGCCTTTTCCAGCCAAGCACACAGGCAGGGCCACCCCCAGCTGCACAGAGAGACAGAGATCTGCTCTGAGAAGGCTCAGCTTAAGGAGCTTGCCACAGCACCCAGATGTCCACCCCCGGAGTACAAAGCCAAAATTGTATGACATTACCCTCCTCCGCATTGAGGGAAGAGGTAAGGCACAACTTGTTGCCCCCTCCCCCAGTTAGAAATCACATAAACTGAGTTATATTGTAAACCAGAAATAAATGTATTAACCATAACAGGTGTATTTTAAGTAGTTAAGGAGGTAGCAGACAGAACAAGGCAGATTACTAAGAAAATAAAATAGCACGCAAACTAAGCTAGTTTCACTAAAGAAATTGGTTATATGTAAGTTCTCACCCTAAATGTGGTTCTAATAATCTTCGTCACAGGCCAGATGCCCTTCCTGCCTGGGTCCAGTTCTTTCCCCCAGTTCAGTCTTAGTTGTTTCCAGCAGTCACCTTGGGTAGGGTAGCAGGGGAGAACTGATGACCAGGATTACCTCACTCCCCACCCTTAAATAGGATTTGCATAAGGCGGGAGTCCTTTGTTTCCTAGTTTGACCCCCGCCCCAGCTTCTCGTGGTAAAGTACAGAATTCAAGATAGGTTCCAGTATCCGGTGACATGGTCACATGCCTCTGTAGAGCCCCTGTAGCCATTCTTCACAGGCTGACCCACATGTTCACAGGAAGACTAAGCTCTTTAACAGTCCATTGGCTCTTGCTGATGGGCCATTGTTGTACCTGAAGTGTTAGCAGGGGGCATCACTCAAAATAACATAGTTAAAATATAGTCAATATTCCTAATTTCAGATGCAGAAATGAAACACGCATACAAATAGGATAATCATATTCAGTAAATCATAACCTTTCCAATGATACCTTACGAGGCCAATCTTGCTTAAAGTATATATCTTAGTTATGTTATATTCCTATCACAAGCATATTTTCGTAAAGAATATGGAATGTAATGTTACAGGAGGGTGTATGAAAGAGAGAGGGAATGTCTCTACAGGATTTGTTACAATGCATACTCCATGATATGTAAAGGGAAAAGAGTGTTCACTCTCTGATGCAAACGTAGTTCATTAATAGGAATCAAACAGAACTCCACATAACCTTTTATATTGCAACCAATAGGGGTCCTAAATACTTAGCTGAAAACAAGATTACTTTAGTTTCTTTTAATGTGAAATGGATCATTTGTTTTTTTCAGTTGAAAAATGAATCTTTGTTTATTAGGTATATCAAGTTGTGCTCAGTCTTGATGAGGAAAGACTGTCCACAATAGGTTTCAAAAAAGGTAATATCCCAAGTTCCTTTTTAGTTACCTCTTCAATCGGAGTTATTTCACTGTGTTTTGGAATGATATTGGCTAAGGCAGTGTTTCTCAAACTGGGGTTGCCGTTTATGTAGGGAAAGCCCCTGGCGGGCTGGGCCGGTTTGTTTACCTGCCCCGTCCGCAGGTCCAGCCAATCGCGGCTCCCACTGGCTGCAGTTCACTGCTCTGGGGCTTTCCCTACATAAGCGGCGACCCCAGTTTGAGAAACAGTGGGCTAAAGTAAACAAACTTTTAGGCCTTTCATACAACAAAAAGAAGCAATAAAGATTTAAAGAAAACAGTGAAGGTTATTAGCTAAGGGAACAATTTACCAAGGTTCATGGTGGATTCTCCATCACTGGCAATTTTTAAATCAAGATTGGTTGTTTTTCTAAAATATATGTTCTGATAATTTCTGATGGGAAGTTCTATGGCTTGTGTTGCATAGGAGCTAAGATTACAGGACTACAATGGGTCTGTTCTGGTCTTGGAATCTGAGTCTGTGTTTTATGTTAAAAAGTCAGTTCTTTTCTGCCCAATTTTCCTGAAAGACACTATGGATGACTGGAGAGCTAGAGCATTTGCTATCAGAGACACCAAGCAAGTGAAACCTGATCAACTGAGAAGGGAAATAGGGTGAAGACTAATAAAAACTAACACTTGTGTATGGCATGAGAGTGCTTTGGGCATACATTTTTGATCGCTAGGGAGTCCTACAGCAAAACTGGAGAAGATTAGACTTAGTGCTTGTTTTCTTTTTCTTTTCTTTTTCTTTAACCTTACAAATATCAGTTCTCCTCCCTCCTTTTGAAAGAAAGAAAATTCTTTCAGGACAGTTTTATACATTATAAAGAAGAATTAAAAGACCTAAATCCTCTTTGGCTTTTTTGGCAAACTTTCTTTGACAAAAAATTATAACAGGTTCCTCTGAATTTGTATTTAGCTTTGCTGTTCTACAGATACAAAAGCTATATACCGCTCTTGGTATGCACATGTATCTTCTACTTATGAGGGAGTGGAAGTAGTATGCCTGGATGGTCCTAAGGATCATTTAACAACCAGCAGAAGTTACCATTATTGTGCCAATCCTGCAAGCTGCTTAGCATGAGTGGACCCTGTACTCTCACATCGTATGAAAGTCACTGGGCATGTATCTGATAATACACCGTGTGTGCAGGTTGTCAGAATATTGACCTTTATCCTTTCTTCAAACCCTTAGTTTTCACCTAAATGTGACTGTAAAATGTTTTTCATGTGTAGAGATAGGGTTGCCAGGTGTCCGGTTTTTCGATCGTAGGGCTTGGTGGACAAGGGACCCTGGAGGATCCAGTCAGCACTGCTGACTGGGCCATTAAAAGTGAAGTTGGTGTGGCTGGCAGACTCCCTACCTGGCTCCACGCAGCTCCTTGGAAATGGTAACATGTCCCTGGGCTCCTAGGCAGATGTGCACTCTGCATGCTGCTCACACCTCGAGCGCTGGATCCGCAGCTCCCATTGGTCAGGAACCTTGACCAATGGGAGCTGCAGAAGCGGCACCCGTGTGCAGCGACAGGGCATAGAGCTGCCTGGCCACCCCTGAGCCTGGCCACTCCTGAACCTAGGAACTGGACATGCCGGTCACTTCTGAGAGCCGCCTGAGATAAGCGCCGCCCAGAGCATGCACCCCTCATCCCTTCCCACAACCCAACCCCCTCCCCCAGCCCAGAGCTCCCTCCTGCACCCTGAGCCCCTTATTTCTGGCCTCAACCCAGAACCTGTATCGCCAACTGGAGCCCTCACCCCCTCCTGCACCCCAACCCCCTGCCCGAGCCTGGTGAAAATAAGTGAGTGTGTGAGGGTGAGGGAGAGCAAGCGACAGAGGGAGGGGGATGGAGTGACCAGGAGGTGGGGCCTTGTAGAAGGGAAGGGATGGGGCCTACAGGAAGTGGTGGGGCAAGAGTGTTCAATTTTGTGCCGTTAGAATGTTGGCAACTGTATGTAGGGACTTAGGTTAACTTTTGAATTATGTGTAGAATTTTTGTTCATATTCAGGAGAAATATGTATGCCCATGAAGGAGTGAATATACCCCTAAGTCCCATGACCAAATCATTTGTTTTTCCATTGTATTGGTGCTCATTACTCTTAATGCCTGTTTTGTATTTTTATAGGATTCTTCAAGATGAATACTACAGAAATCAATTCATTCACCATGACTCCATTAGGTTTTATACCAGATTTCAAAAATGCCACCCTTGTACCTGTCAATGAGACTGCGTGTGAAAACTGGAGTGAGATTCATCATCTGGTTTTTCATGTGGCAAATATTTGTTTTGCAGTTGGATTGGTTATTCCAACCACTTTGAATTTCCATATGATTTTCCTGCGAGGCTTGCTTGCTATGGGTAAGCCAATCAAAATTTACTTTTTACAACTTTATTGTGGCTGAAATTCCATTTACTGACCAATAGAAAGTAGGTCTGTCAAACAATTAAAAAAATTAATCTCATGATTAAACAATAATACCATTTATTTAAATATTTTTGGATGTTTTCTACATTTTCAAATATGTTTGTTTCAGTTACAGCACAGAATAAAAAATGTACAGTACTCTATTTATATTACAAGTATTTCCACTGTCAAAAACAAGAGAGTATTTTTCAATTCACCTAATATAAGTACTGTCGTACAATCTCTTTATCGTGAAACTTGAATTTACAAATGTAGAATTATGTACAAAAAAATTTTTTTGAATGCAATCTAAAATTTTAGAGCCTGCAAGTCCACTCAGTCCTACTTCTTATTTAGTCAATCGCTAAGACAAACAAGTTTGTTTACATTTGCAGGATAAAATGCTGCCCGCCTCTTGTTTTCAATGTCGCCTGAAAGTGAGAACAGGTGTTTGAGTGGCATTGTTGTAGCTGGCGTCGCAAGATGTTTACGTGCAGATGCACTAAAGATTCATATGTCCCTTCATACTTCAACCACCATTCCAGAGGATGTGCATCCATGCTGATGACGGGTTCTGCTCAATAACAATCCAAAGCAGTGCAGACCGATGCATGTTCACTTTCATCATCTGAGTCAGATTCCCCCCTAGCAGAAGGTTAATTCTCTTTTTTGGTGGTTTGGGTTCTGTAGCTTCCACGTTGGACTGTTGCTCTTTTAAGACTTCTGAAAGCATGTTCCACACATTGTCCTTCTCAAATTTTGGAAGGCACTTCAGATTGGTAAATCTTGGGTTGGTTAGAAATCTCACATTGGTACCTTCTTTGTGTTTTGTGAAATCTTCAGTGAACGTGTTCTTAAAATGAACATGTGCTGGGTCATCATCCAAGACTGCTATAGCAGGTGAGCAAAGCCCACAGATAAGTGGGGAACATGAAGACCTGGGAGATGGGTCAGAAACAAGAGGGATCATGGGCTATAATGGCAGAGAGAAAGGAGGGTCAGGGCAAAACTGTGAGGCAAGATCAAACCAGTATCTTAGATGCCTATATACAAATGCGAGAAGTATGGGTAATAAGCAGGAAGGCACATAAATACCTTGCAATGCCAGCCATAAAAGTGCCATGCAAATGCCTGTTCTCACATTCTGGTGACATTGTAAATAAGAAGAGGGCAGCATTATATCCTGTAAATGTAAACAAACTTGTCTGTCTTAGCGATTGGCTGAATAAGAAGTAGGACTGAGTGGACTTGTAAAATTTCAGAGCTTACATGTTTTCTTTTTGAGTGCAGTTATGTAACCAAAAATCTACATTTGTAAATTGCACTTTCACAACAAGGATTGCACTACAGTATTTGGATGAGGTGAATTGAAAAATATTTTTTATCTTTTACTGTGCAAATATTTGTAATAAAAATAATGTACACTTTGATTTTAATTACCACACAATACAATATATATGAAAATGTAGAAAAACATCCAGATTATTTAATACATTTCAATTGGTAGTCTATTGTTTAACAGTGCAATTAAAACACTGATTATTTTTTTGAGTTAATAGCATGAGTTAGCTGTGATTAATCGACAGCCCTAATAGAAGGTATTGTCCTGGACTCGCTTGTCTTCCTTGGTGGTATTTCAACATATTTTAATTGTTTGTTTTATTTTGTTGGAGGTGTGTTTTAGCATGATTTGGGGCCTGGTCAACACTCTGACATTGCAGAACTTACTTGGATAAGGTAATACAGACCCAGTTTCATAAAACTCCAGAACAACTGCATATAGAATTTTGAGCATCTGTGCAGTTGCTGAAACATCTGCCTGTGTGTGGAAGGGTAGGGTTTGTTTATGTGGTGTGGGCTATTTTGTTTTGTTTTCCCTTTCTTTGTCTTTCTCCACTCTCTTAACTTATAAGAAAAAAAATATACTTGGACAAAATATGGAAAAAAATTGGCCCCAAATTTTTTTGTTACGAGTAAATGGAAAAAAGTAGAGCTCAATTTAAATTATAGCAAGATAAACTTGTACTTTCCACAGTATAAATCTCTTGCACTCTCAGACCACTGATATAATAGTAAATACCACCTACACCTACAATAGTTAAGTTTTCCTTGGAGAGCTTCATGTAGTGACTAGCCCCAGCTCTTCTTAAAATATGAGGTCTGAGATGACCTCACACACCATGGGAGTGAAGCGTGAACATATTATAAATATATTTTCTTGAGGAGGACTAGCTTTCCACTCAAGCTGAACATTGCTAAAACAGATCTCTTCATTTTAACTCCCGCTCCTACCCCGTTACCTCCTTACTTGGTCACTGTAGATCACACCACCATCCTGCCTGTCGCTCTGGCCCATACTGTGGCATCCTCTCCAACCTCTCTCTAGGTATTCATGTCCAGGCTACCTCTAAATCTTGCGGATTCATTTTGCCTAACATTTCTAAGATCTGGTCTTTCCTATGCACCCACACATCTAAAACGCTCATCCAGGCTATTATCTTGCTTCTTGATTACTGCAACATCTCTGCAGTTGTCACTGGCCTTGACCAGTGCAGGCTTGCCCCACTCATTCATTCAAGTGATGCTGCAAAGATAATTTTCCTAGCCCGTTGTTTTGACCATACTTTGCATCAAACATAATCCACTTGTCACTTTCAAGACCCTTCACAGCTAATCAAAACCTGCCTGTCATCTTTCATTTTCTACTGAAATATTCAGTCCCATCTATTTGTGATGCCAGCCTCCATTGCCCACTTAGACAACATTTTCAAACAAGTATCTTTGTGCTTTCTCCCATGCTGCCCCACCTGCTTGGGAGGAGCTTCCTCTAAACATCTGCAAAACTAACTCATTATCCTTCTAATGCCTCCTTAAAACTCTCCTTTTCTATGAAGCCTTCAAAAAACTGGGCAACTATTAGCTTCTGGCATGCTAAGACTGCTGCCTATCATGCTGGCTAATATTGTCTCATTCTTTCCTTACGCTCCCCTGCTTGTCTGCACATGTTTACTCTTGTGTTATACTTAGATTGTAAATTCTTTGGGACAGGGATTTTTTTCCCCAATTCTGTTCGTACAGCACCTAGTGGAATGGGGTTCTGTTCCATGATAGACCATTATGGAAATACAAATAATTGATAATATTCCAAGTCTAATACTATTGTAATGCAAAGAGCTAACTAACATTTCCTTTTTCCGATAGTCAAAGAAATTTACGATTGGAGTCTTGGCCTGATTCATTATTAACCACCTTGCCCTGACTAACATCTGGACTATTGTATTTAATAAAGATGTAGTTGGATTCAGAACCGTGCAGTACAACACACTTGGCAATCTTAAGTGCTCTGAGAAAGTAGAGTTCTCCTGCTCTCTTACATTATCTGAAAGCATTAAGAATGGATGCTTCTCTTTGTTCTAGCGTTTCATTTGCTGCTAGTTTAGAAATAGTATTAGCTTTAAAGCTAGGGTGAAATCCAGGACTCACTGATGTCAAAAGAGGTTTTGCCATTGACTTGAATAGGGCTAGGTTTTTACCACTGAAGTATTGTAAGCATCTCGTGATAGTAGGTGATGCCAAACCTTGTTTTCAGCTGCATTTTTAGGAAGA
This sequence comes from Chelonoidis abingdonii, assembly GCF_003597395.2. Lineage (NCBI taxonomy): Eukaryota > Metazoa > Chordata > Testudines > Testudinidae > Chelonoidis > Chelonoidis abingdonii. The sequence goes on along the minus strand of NC_133771.1, from coordinate 83,635,831 downwards.
GTTCAAACATGATTTGAGTGGGGCCAAACTATGTTCGTAAAGTCTTAAGTTAAATCACTTACAAGGTTTCTGAACTTTCTCTATGCCATTGTACTGTATGTAGAACCAAAGTCTTCATGGCCCATTGAGGAAGTGTTGTGAAAAGTTATGACCCTGTAAGGTGTATTTTTGAGAAATATCACTTTTGTTATTTTTACAGTATAGAACTTCTGTACTGTAAAAATAACAAAAGTGATATTTCTCAACAATACACCTTACAGGTCATAAGTATAATAGAACATGTTCAGTGTTTGAGAAAATTGATTTTAATTACCAGACCTTGATGTTGCTTGTATTAAGAATTTTACAGTAATTGTTCCATATCTTTTTTCACACTTACAAAAGGCTATTTTACCAAAATGAGTTTCTCTAATGGCCAGGAACCTCAATTTTTGCAAGACCTTTTATCTGTTGAACTCTCATTAAAATCAACAGGAGTTTTGCATGTGGAGGGTTCACTGATTTGGGCTCTAGTTTGAATTGTGAACTGGCAGACGTGGAGTATGAATTTTTCAAGCTGAGATGGCAACTTGAAAGAGTAACATTCTAAGAGATGCATAATTAAGAACTTTATCTTGTTTAACAGCTCTCACTAATCAGAGAAAAGGAAATAGTATTTGAAAATTCTATTTTCCTAACCAATGATATCTTGAACAATGTCATAATTCACAGCAGGAAGCCAGATTCATAACATATTCTGGTGGTGGTTCTTTTAAAACTGAAAATCTCTGTGGATGGCATTTAGGGAGCTCCAGGAAAACAGTGCTTGCTTATTCATGTCTTGTTTTTCTACAAGTTTCAGCCTTAGAAATGAATGCTTATCATTTTTTGTCTCAAATCAGTGTGATGACAGCTATATGAAGCAGTTGTGTTTTAGTTAAAATGCTTCTTGTAACTAAACAAAATTAACTGTTACACTTGCATTTAATACAACATTGCTTATCTTGATCCATATTACCTAACTCTGAAACTTGGGAAATGCATCACTTCTGAACATAATCACTGTAATCTAACATAGGGATCTGTATTAAAAGAATGAAGTGTGTGTGTGTATATATAAAATCTGGGAGAAATATTTTTATACATTATTGATCAGTATCATTTAACTTCCTATTTTATTTTTGACAGGATGTGTACTTTTTACCATCTGGGCTATCCTGTACCGTTGTGCCTTGGATATAATGATCTGGAATTTGGTGTTCTTGGTTCTTAACTTCTTGCATTTTGTATATCTACTGTACAAGAGAAGACCGGTATGTAAAGAGTATAGTCACTACAAAGTCCTGTGGCTGTCCTTAGGCAAGCCTCCCATTGAATTCTATTGGAGCTTTGCCTGGGTGGGTCAGTTATCAACTCCAGCAGGTACCAGCTACCATTAGCATGATTTTAGCCTGATTGTTTGTGTATCACTGTCTGATGTAGTACTCCCATTTTAAAACATTTTTTGTTTTTGGTCAGGCTTTTTTATCTAAATGAAAAGGACTTACATTTCAAAAGTGATTAGTGTTTGTTTGTTTTTTTTTTGGATGCACAACTGGAGCATTTCAGAGGGGCCAGATTTTTCAGAGGGTAGGAGCTCAAAACTTCTGAAAATCAGGTCCACGTATCTCAAGGTGGACATCCATAACTAATCATTCCTGGAAAATAAGGCATGACCTCTATGGGGATAAAACTTCTCCTGCTTAGTTTAAACCCAGAAGTATCTTGTGTACTGGTGTGGAGGAGGTGTAGAGTACATTTTGGCTCTTTATAAACATGGAAATAAATGTAGGTGTCCATATACAAACAACTTTAATGTTCTTCTTGCAATCCATTCATACAAAAATACCCTGTGTCCCCTCTTGCTTCGCAGAGGGAAGGAAATCCCACAAAAAAACCCTCATGGTCAGACCCTGCAGATGGGGAAAAGTGATAAGCGAAATACTACTCCCTTCTCTATCAAATATCTGGGATGCCCAGGAATGAATGGGGAAAAAGTGAGCAGGGTGACAGAAGAGCTGCATTCAGTGACATGATTCCTGCCTTTAACCAGTTTTGGAGCATGGGGATAATTTGCAGGTCAAATCAGCAAAGATAAAGCTGCCTAAACTCTGCTGTGCACCCTGTGACTCCCCTCCATCGAATCAAAGGGAACAGCCGGGAGGGTAAGCAATAAATCTGGAAGAGTCTGCAGAGTGATGTAGAACAGGAGTCAATCAAGAGACTTGAGCACAGTCACTGAGGTTGGAGGCCAGGATCCTTGGGAATCCCCATTCCATCCTGCCACCTGATATCTTTCCATTCTGCATGTACACAAATTCAATGGATGGGTGGGGCTAAGGTTTGAAATGTGCCTATTCCATGGTTCCAGTGGACCACAGGAATGTTTCCTTTTTTTGTGTATGACCATTTATTTTTAAATTTTAGCACATAGCTAGTCCTGACTGCAGAAACATTTAGACTTAGAAAGAAAAAGGGAAAATTCTTTTTTGCTCACTTAGATTTTGTATAATATGAAGTCCAATCTAAGAGAAATTACAGGAATCTACTTGGGGTAAAGTAAAGCTTTATCTAGCTTTGTCTAGAAGCATGATCAGTCACTATTTTAAAACTAGATATATTGCTCTACCGATAACTGTCCATTTAGTTACATGCAGTATATTGAGCCATTTGGCCTATCCAAGATGAGCCTAAATTGCCCATTGCCTTAAAATTGAAGAGATTTTTAAAAAGGGCGTAGGCATATTTGTTTCTTACTGTTCTGTTTGAGATGCTTGCACAATTATTTTAGAAAACCTTTCTATATTGATCTATTTATACATGCCCTTCAGGATACGATACTATGACAAAACAGCACCTTTGCCTATAAACTCGGATATTGTCTGTTATGCCACACCCATTACTGATCTAAGCACCTACACAAATAGTTTTCATATGTATTATGTTATAGGCTCCCAACATGGATGTCATAACCCCCAGAGGTGTCACTAACACGTCATGACTATCTTACCCTTCTATTAGATTAGAGACGGTGTGGGGGGAGGGTGGCAGATCCTGGTATTGAAAACACAGAGAACCACTGTATTATATGATAAAGTAACAAAAGACCTCCTTGCAACAGATGTACGCAAAGGGCCAGGATTAAAATTGCAGTAAAAACTTTAACTCTGACTTGAGTGACTAAAATCTGACCCAAATTCCTTTATCCCGTCTACGAAAACCTTCCCCAGGACCATAATGCATTATCACTATAAAACTCTGCAGCAAATTGAAATAGTCAAATGTAGGAGCAGCACAAAACACACTTAATATCTACACCACTACCTCCAGGAATACTGTAGTGATTTTTCATAACTTCATTCAATAGAAATATCTGTACCTGAAGATGCCCCATAATTCAGCAGGACCAGGGGCCGTGTGTGAACTGTTCATTGTGGGAAGCTAGCCCCTAGCCCCTCCCATTCTGTTTGAAGTCCCACACCTTTTGCTCCTTCCCCCCACTAGATGAACCCAGAGCACCTCCACCATGGCCCTCAGTCCCAGGGGGGCTGCATAGCCTCAGCTATCTCCACCTGCAGCGCTGGGTGGATGGTGTGGCTCCAGCACCGGGGTGTGTAATGAGGCCCTAGATGCCCCAAGTCCTGGCTCCAGCCCGAGCCTCTTTGGAAGAGTGGGAACTGGAAGCAGGCAGGGAACTGGGGGCAGAGCCGGGGTGGGGCCACACCAAGCTGTGTAGGGAGGCTTAGCTTCCTCATGCCTGTGATACCTGCGGCTCTTGGCAGGGTGTATACAGGGTTTGAGTGTACAACCTCCTAAGAACAAATTTGAAGGGTCCTAAAAATCAGCTATGATGTTTGCTGTCACTTTGTGGGGAGATCCCATGGTCACAGCGCATTTTAAGTGGACTTTGCTGTCCTGACCTCATGGGCTAAACTTTCTAAAGCAACAATGTCATATTGGGAAGAAAAACAATGGGACCTAGTGCTCCAGTGACTTAGGAGCCTTAAGAAAATGTTACAGATACCTTTTTAATATCTACTCATTTTGTTTTCTCAGCATTGTTTGGGGTTTGCTTTATGGTAATGGCAAAAATTGGGGAGGGAAAGAGAAGATGGGGAGTGAGGCGGGGGAAGCAAGAGGGAATAGAATATATAGAGTCATCCTTGATCCAAGTCCATTAAAATCAGTAGAATTAAATCAGGAGTGAATTGGAATAAAATATATATTTCTCCTCTGTGGCTTTATTTATTTTTATGTGCTAATTATGGGGCAATTATTGTTGCACTGGCATAGGGTCAAAGGGGCTGCAGGGTTTGGTGTGTGGAGGCAGTGGTCAGGGATACCAAAGTTGTGCCCCTGTTGCAGTTGTCTCGTTAAGGGAGCCACACTGGTCCTGCTTCCCCTATTCTCAGAGCTGCCAAAGAGGTGGTACAGACCTGGTAGAGTTGACTCTCCATCTAGCATAAGGAACTCCCAGTAGAAGGATAATTTCCCACCTGCCCCTTTGTGTTAACTTAGCAAGTGAAGGCAGGCAATAGCACAATGAGGAATTGGACCCTAGGGGTCCAATTTTTCAATAGTTCTGTGCACCCATAACTGCAGTTGTAGTCAGTGGGAGCAATGGATGCTCAGCACCTCTGAAAATCAGATTCTAAATACTTTGTGATAAACACATCCATCATGTGAATTTTTAAAAATACCATAAAATTAAATGGAAACAAGAAAACATATGCCAGACAATATATGTGTAATCTTCATTATACATTATGAGCAATAACCCTTCTTGTAGATGCAACATCTGCTACTTACTTCACTCTTTGTAGTTGCTGTGAATGTAACTTTGCTTTTACTATGAACTTGAAAATTGGTGGTTTTAAACATCACCACAGAAGGTAGCAAAGAAGATGTTAGAAAATAATTTTTGAATGAGATTTTCTAGCGGCAAGTATCGACCACCGCCCAGAATCCTTTTTATTTCCTCAGCCTCACACATCACATAATCTAGACAGAATGGAAAAACAATTAAAAATCAAGCTGTTTTGCAGAATGAATAATTGATAGGTATTTTCAGTTAAATATTTATTTCATTAAATGTAGTCTGTGGAAAAAACAATGGATTCTTTCCTGACCAAAATATGATTTCTGTGGTTTTGGCTTATTGAGGCTTTACCTACGTGGTTCCTTTTAGAACCTCACCCTAATTCAGAAGCTAAAAGATTCTAATCAGTCCCTCTGCAGTGCTCTGGCTCGAGGCTTTGGCAGTACTCCAGAATGCTTCATCTATCACAGAGCAAAACTTATACCTACCCATATGGTTCATTTGGAAAAGGGCCCATAATGATGACTGCAGAAGGAGTCAATGGTGCTTAACTTAGGTTAGGGTGAACACTGCTTTGAAAGAGAGGGCTGGCAAAGTAGAATAATACCTCCCACCTTATCACTCGTTTTAAAAACAGCACTTCAGTTATGCCTGCTTTTTGCTTAGAGACATTTACGTATTAGATCATGAAAGTTCTAAACTTTGTTTTGTTTTCCTTCAGTCAGTTTTGCCCTCACAAATGCTTGTGTAATTCCTAACTCAGTCCACGGGGGCTGCACATACACATCTAAGAATAAAATTTGACCCTGTCTGTTAACGGGTAAGATCACATGCATTAAGTTAGAATTGTTGACACAAAGGAGGGACTGACTGGAGAAGATATGTTGATTGCAATCAGTCTGTCTAACCTCACAATTGCACAGAACCTATATGCAAATATTAGCAACCTTAAGGGATTCTGTGATTGATGATCTATTATGATCCCTAGCACACTTCTCCGTACCATGTATGTTTAAATTGAAGCTTTGCTTTGCCTGTGCGTAGGCCCTTTTTAGTTGTTAAGAACTACAATGGTGCAGCAGGGACGGGGGAATTGAAAATCTGAATCTCATACAAACATAGTTACTGTAGCTTGAGTGCTAACAACCTTATCGTTAATCTTGCCTGAGTGTTTCCATTCCAGCACTCTTCTTTCAGGAATTTAATAGCTGTATCATAATGCATATGCACCAGGAGGCCTGATTAAAGGTGCACAGGCAACGTTAATTCTGGCCTTTCTTAACTTTTCAGGGACTGACTCTGCATCCTTAATAAAGTTGTTTTAACGTAATTTTTATGTGTTATTTTCTAGATATTTAAAAAAGCAAACTGAAAAATGGAAGTTCTTTCATGTGGCATTATATTGACACACCCATGGATCATTAGCACAGACCTCTGCTGCTTGAGCAAACAGAATAACTGATAGCAGTATTAGGTTGTTGTCCTCTATGTGGACTAGCAGTAGAGGGGGATGGGACACTTTGCCAGTGGGTTTCAAAGATATTTGCTGACAGCAAAGTCATGGTAAGACTGAGGGACAGGGATCATTGGTTCCGCTGCAGACTCTGGAGGAATGTATGCTGCAGTGGGCACTGGCACTTCTGCTCATTCCCCCCAAGCTTGATCTCTTTTGTCCCTACTGTCCCATCACCTCCATGAATCCTCCTCCCCTTGTCTCTGTCCCAGTCCTCTGTATCCCAGTTTCATTCTCCTCGTTTAGTCAGTCCAGTCTCCGCTTCTAAGAGGCTTCTGGTCCCAGCCCCAGGCTCCCCCCTTTTCCCACTCCTAGTCTCCTTGTCCATCCAGTCCCAGTTTTCTCTCCTCCTCCACAGTCTGTCTCTGTGTTTCTCCAGTTCTCCCCTGCCCATATTCCCCATGCCTCCATAGGAGCCAATGCTCCCAGTCCCAATCTCCCTCCCCAGGGTTCTCATCCATTCTCAGTGTCCTCATCTCCCCTGGCTCCTTGTCCTGGTTGCTTTGCCCAGCCAGATACACCCTGATTTCTTGTCAGATCTTTCTCACCAGCATCCTTATTCCTTCCCATCCCTACGGGTTCTCGGGTTCCTTGCCCAGCCAGTCCCAGTCTCCACCCTCAGGCTCTATGTCCCAATCTACTTCCTGGCCCTCACTCACAATGCCCTATGTCTGGCTGTTGTCCCCTCTGTATTAGAATCAGACTGTTCCTTCCGCTGTGTTGCCTGGGTGCCAATAGAGTAGGGGGTGGGGGTCACTGAGAGCACAGGAGAGACCACTTCCCTGTTCTCAGTGCCAGTGCCTGGACAAACCCTAGCAGCCATAGCTAAAAGCCTAGCTTTTTCCCTGGACTGGACCATGCTCCATTGCTCTGTGGGGCTGGCACATGTGTTATCTGGTCAGCACAAGGAGCTGTGACAGGCCTCGAGCATGCTTAGTGAGGACAGAATCTTTTAAGACTTTTTGCTGTTAAGCTGTAAAAAATTTCAACTGAACACATGCAAATGTGACTTTCAGAAATATAACTTAGCCAGATTTGGACGCATTTTCACAGTGATGGCAAAAAGCGCATCCCTAACACAAAGGCCACCTTCATGTCAAATTTAAAAGTCCCTATTCCAAAGCATAGGGACCTTTCCAATGAAAAGGTCACTGGAATATTTTTAACATTGAAAAATAATTTTATTTTCCTTAGTCTCATTCTTGGAAATGACTGACTTGTTTTGGATGAAATTTTCCACAACAAAGTTTGGCAAAGTTATAAGTGACTGAAATTGGGCAACATTAATAATAAGTGGTGCTACCAACCCCACCTATAATTTTGTCATTTTTTCTTTATTTTTCATTCTGAATATATTTACTTCCCTTTTTTATTCTCTCATGTCCACATCCTTCATCCGTGTGTCCTATTCCACCACCGAGCAGACCTCTGCTCAAGCTTTCCTGTGTTTTGGGGTAGACAAGGACCCAAAGCACTAGCTGCTATCTCCTTCCCAGTTGCTTTCATTCAGGAAATACTTTCAGGCTTAGGAGTTCAGCCAGCTTCCTTTTCCTCTTCCCTGCAGCCGAAGTTTGGGTGGGCTCCCAAGAGTGGGATGTTCATCTGGCAGTGGCTTCTTCCTTATTCATGACATGTACTTATGATGGGTTTCAGCATGCTGGCTCTGTTTTCAGGGCTTGCAGGCCTGCTCTCCCTCTGCCTACAAGCCATGAATATGAAGGATCAAAGACGCTCCCTCATTCTGTCCTGAAGCAAGGATGCATAGTGAAAGACACAGGGGTCCTGATGTTCCAGGTGCCTTTCTGGGCCAAACTCTATTTGCTCTTACGGCAGTGTAAATCCAGAGTGACTGTTTAAATCAATTCAAATTCTACTGGTATGGAAAAGATGCTTAATGTGCCAGCATACCATCTTGACCCAATTTTAGCTCTGCATAAACAAATGCTGTGGTCACCATTTAAGAGTCAACCTTTGTGGACAGATGCCAGTTCTTTCCTGCCCTATATGTAGACAAAACCTGAAGTATCTCAGTTACAACCATTTTGGCAAATGGTGAACTTTCATAGGAACCTATGGAACTGAAAAATAATGTTGCACTTCTGTTTCTTCTTTGACCCATTCTCCTTTGTGATAACTGTTGTTGCATTCCAGATCAAGATAGAGAAGGAGTTCAGTAGTCTGTACAAGAGAATGTTTGAACCACTCCATGTACCTCCAGAACTGTTCAAGAGATTAACTGGACAATTCTGCAACATTCAGACTTTAAAAACAGGTCAAGCATATGCTGCAGAGGACAAAACTTCAGTTGATGATCGACTAAGTATCCTGCTAAAGGGAAAGTATGTGCTGCCTAAAGTTTGGGAAAGTCTTGTGTATTGCATGATGGTGGAATGAAAAAACAAATTCAAAGGAAGGTCATTTTAAAAATAATTGTTCACAATATACAGTAAAAGCTGTGTTATCCAGCCCTGTACCAGCTGGAAAGCTCTATAAACTGACATTTCTAATCTTCATAGAAAGTCAGGTTTATAGTCCGGTTGGCACAGGGCTGCCAGGCTTCCTACCTGGCTCTGCGTGGCTCGCTGGCAGCGGTGTATCATAAGCATAGGCCCCAATTCTGAACCTTAGCGTCCAAAATGTGGGTGCCTGCATGAACCCTCCAAGCTTAATTACCAGCTTAGATCTGATATCGCTGCCACCAGACAGGAATTCCAGTGCCTGCCTCACTCTGGTCTCCCAAGACTCAGATGCCCTGAGTCTACAACAAAGGGAAATAACCCCCTCCCCTTGTCTCCTCTTTATTTCCTCCCCGGCTTCCCCTCCCTGGATGGCCCTGGACGATCACCCTATTTCAGTTCCTTAAAATGCAAAACAGAGAGATCAAGTTTCTTTCACCTTCAGTCAGAGTCCCTGCAAAGGTAAGCTTTGCAACTCTGACACCAAGAGATTTTCCCTTCCGCCCTGTTTCCTTCCTCCCCACCAGTTCCCTGGTGAGTTCCAACTAGGAAAAAATCCAACAGGTCTTAAAAAGAAAACTTTATATAAAAATAAAGAAAAAGACATAAAAATATTCTCTGTATCAAGGTGACAGTAATACAGGGTTATTGGCTTAAAAGAAAACGTGAATAAACAGCCTTATCCAAAAAGAAATACAATTTAAAACATTCCAGCAAACTACACACATGTAAATACAAAAAAACGCATATAAGCCTATTGTCTTTCTACCTTTGTACTTACACTTGGAAACAGAAGATTAGAGAAGCCTGGAGATAGAGATCACTCTCATAGCCGAGAGAGCACAGAGCAGAGACACAGACAAAAGACACACACACAAAAATTCCCTCCCTGAGCTTTGAAAAATCTTGTTTCCTGATTGGTCCTCTGGTCAGGTGTTTGGTTCCCTTTGTTAACCCTTTACAGGTAAAAGAAACATTAACCCTTAGCTATCTGTTTATGACATGGTGACATGGGGAGGAATGGCCATGAGGGATTCAGAGTGCAGGGAGGTTAGGGGTTGGGGCATGGAAGGGGTTTTGGGGTACCAGATCCAGGGGGGACGCTCACCTCGAGTGGCTCCCTCCAAGTGGTGACCTGTGCCTGCTGCTTCAAGGCGGAGATGTGGATAGGCAGCTCTGCATGCTCCCTCCACCCCCAGGTGCCACCCCTGCAGCTCCCATTGGCCAGGAACTGATTGGAGATGCACTGATTCATAACTTCATAAGTTCTAGCTAGATTCATAAGTTCTAGCTGGAGTTTAAAGCTGATATTCCCTTGTAAGTTGTGGTACCACCATCAATCCTCTTTCCCTAGGGTTTGATCCACCCTATGTCACTTTGCAGGTGGATCAAACCCAAGGTATTGAGAGGACATCTGATAAATGTAGTATTCTGCCTACTGGGAGCTGCCTTCCGGGTAGACCTGGGCAATTTTTTTGGCCAAAACTCTTTTTCAGTGAAATATGCAGATTTGACAACACTGGAATGTGTAGTGAATTTGTGTAGGCTTTGCTGAGTTGTTGGAGTGGAAATAAACCCTAACAAGTAAATAAATAAATAACCCAAACCTTTTCATTTTGACATTTTTCTCAACAGTGTTTCAATTTTTCATTTCAAAGCAATTTCATTTCAAAATTTCTCTTTGGACAATTGCTTCTCTTTAATTTTGATGAAAAAAAATAAAAAGCTTTTTAAAATGGCTGAAACTGAGACAAAATATTCACCAAAAATGTCCAAAAAATTGTTTTCTGTTTGACCCACAACAATGCTGGTTGTTTGGAATTGGTAGCAAAACAAAACAAAAAAAATCCATTATTCACACAGCTCCTTATTATTTCAAACCATGTTGCCTGTTCAAAGAAGTGATACTGCTCCCTTTAGAATCAATGAGAGTTTTGACAAAACTTAGTTTATTTGGCTGAGAACTAAGTCATATGCTTGGTGAAAATTCCCTGAGACATGGATACAGTGACTTTGAGTTCTGTATTATCATTGTCAATAATCATATTCAAATTTAGATTGTTATTCTACCTTATGGTTTTTATATGTTCTAATAAATATTTTTATCATCAGAATGAAGGTCTCCTATCGAGGGCATTTTCTGCATAATATTTACCCCTGTGCCTTTATAGATTCTCCTGAATTTCGATCAACTCAGATGAACCGGGGTGAGAAATTCCAGGTGTGTTTCTATTTGGCTGTCACTGGATATGAACTTAATGAACAGTGAATTTATTGACTTACACAGTTTTGCTAGGGTTTTTTTTTATATATTTAATGTTGGGCCATTTAAAAGATACCCTTGACTAGTAGTTCATTTCAAAATGGTATTAGATTTTTCACTGGCAAACCTCAATATTGGCTTGTTCTATGCTATTTTTCCCCCCTACAGTTCATATACTTTAATTCTGTTTAATAGGATCTGCACTCCCTGTGCAGGACATATAAATTAGAAGGAGGTTTGGAATTGTCAACAAAATGTTGAGTGACATATGTATAGGTTTAAAAGATGCCATCGAACTAAAATCCAGCAAGTTTTTTTTTTTAAAAAAGTGCATTTCAGGTACTACGTCTACCTCTGGTCCCTCTGGTTTACAATCAGACTGTTTTATATTTTTAATTTTTTCCCCTTTCTACTATTGCTCTATGTGTCACGCTCACAATTAAGGCTGTGATCCTGCAAATATGCACATACTTTAAGCACCTGAGTAGTCCCTGTGAGTGGGTGTTTGCAGGATCTGGGCTTAACTGACTCTACTGGGAAAGTATGAAACTGGCTGTATGCAACATTGTCAAATGCACAAAGAAAACAATCTGAAAAAATATTTTACCCCCTTTAAACTCTTTTAGTTACAGTAATTTTAGGCATTAGTTGTATCTGCTTTAAAAAAAAAAAACTATTATAAGTATGAAGTTGGTGTCCCTTTAAATGTGTTCAATGAAAAAAAGCTAATGTGTGCATATATTACACTTGTCATTCAGCAATAATTACTTATATTTGAGTCACTTTATGTATTTATTTCCTTTTTGTGTTCCCAAAAATGTAAATCTAATTTATTATATGAGATGTTTTGTTTAAGGAGCAGGCCTCCTTTTTGAACACATGCACACAAAAATCGTCCTTATGATTAAGTGCAAAACTTAGTCTATATTCAGACAAAACTCCCAGTGAGTTCAAAAGGAGTCACCTTACCCAGAGATGAAAGTGGGCCGGTACAGCGTACTGGTAAGAAGTGGCCGCTGGTATCAGTCCGTACACAGCCAACAGCACTTTAATGTCGCTGCCCCTTTTACCCCCTCCCCGGGGCCATCGACGGGGGTGAGGGGCGCAAAAGGGGTAGCTGTACCAGGGCCTGGCGATTTAAAAGACCCAGGGCTCCTGGCCACCACCACCACTACCGCAGCAGGAGCCGTAGCCCCAGGCCCTTTAAATCGCTGCTAGAGCCCTGACGGCGTGGGCCAGGCAGTGTGGAAGGGCTGGCTGGGGGAGGCTGACCCCATTCCCGGCCCTTCTGCCCAAGGCCCCTCCCCTTCTGGGGTTCCAGAGCCAGGCCCCCATACCAGGTATGTCTTTTATATTACTTTCACCCCTGAGCATCATATAAGTGAGGGCTGCAGGCATTGACTCCTTGTATAACATGCCATAGAGTACCACACTGGAGACAGGGAGTGATCTTAGGGGTTCTCATTTTTAGGTTTAGCCAATCTGATACTATAACCTAGAGTGACACTATTATTTGTATTATTGTATCATCTAGGACAGATGACCAGGAGCTCATTGTACTAGGTGCTATACAAATGCAGAACACAAAGACTGTCCCTGCCCCAAAGAGTTTACAATTTGATCTCATGACATTGCTGTGAATCCAGAGTAACGCCAACAGAGATTAACATGACTGACTTGATGGCCTTGCCCTCTGAAGGAAAACGGTGTGGTTATAACATCTCTTAGGACTTGATCCTACTGGTTGATCTGATTCCCATTACAGTCAATGGAAAGATGCTCATTAACTTCAGTAGGAGTTGGATCAAACCTTTCCTGCCATGTTATAGAACGATGCTGTTGTCTCAGAAATTCTCTGTCTTTCTATCTGCATGCTTTGTGCAGTGATCATGGTTTCTAAGGGTCTTGGCTACATGGGGAAATTTCCCAGAATTACTATACCAGTATAATTCTACCACTATAGTTTTACTGGTATAACTCCCCATGCAGACACCTGTGCTGAATAACAGTGGCTTTTTTCTCAGTTTAGCTTATGTTGCTTTCGAAGCTCTGGAAGATGAACAGATGGCTGAAAGTATTATACATTGGTGTGCTGCCGATAACAAAATATTAAGGAGGGAAGGTTTGCTACCCAAAATACTAAAATCAGTACCAGCTGTTTTGCTAGTTCCTTAACATGTTGTTATTCCTCACTATGATTGTTCAATAGTTACTGGACTGTGACTCTCATCATGCCAGGAAGGGAGGCAGGGCTGGTATGGCATCTCGGTCAGTGATTGAGATGATAATATGTTCCAGTCAAGAACTCGGCATAGGGCCAAGGAGAGATGGCTGTGAAGATATATTCACTAAAGCAATCCTCTACACTTGCCATCCTCGTCATGCAATCTCTCCTTTAAAAGATGATCAAACTTTGATTCATACTATTGAAGGGAAATAGTTTAGCATCAAATTTCACTTACCTTAAAATTACTATAATCTAGTATGGTATGTCCTTCGCTTTCTAGGTTTTTGTTTTCTTTTTAATCTCAATACTCTGACCTTAAATAAAAAAAATCTCATCAGGAATGTTCATGCAGAACTTATATTCAAATGATCTATAGAACCTTTTGTGCTCCATCTTCTGGCTGTGCTGATGAACAAATACTCTGCCCAAACCTGTACTTTTAAGAACTATTACAAAATATGGAGACTAAAATATATTACTTGAAACCTGTATATAGTATGTGGCAGTGTTCACCTTCAAGACTTAAACCTCTTTAATTTATTCTGAGTAGAAAAAAGGCTGCAAGTAACTTAGAAAAGAAGTAGCCATATGATTCCAACTTTTAATTGTTTACTTGTTTTTGTAAAATAAGTGATTTAAATATGGCTACAGCAGTACTGAACTGTGATATAGTGTTTTTTGTGTGCCAGTGCCCTCTTCTGGCTAGAATGCAAGACCTGCTCAAGTGTTTATAACAGGGATAGGCAACCTATAGCACGCGTGCTGAAGGTGACACACAAGCTCATTTTCAGTGGCACTCACATTGCCCGGGTCCTGGCCACCAGTCCGAGGGCTCTGCATTTTAATTTAATTTTAAATGAAGCTTCTTAAACATTTTAAAAACCTTATTTACTTTACATACAACAGTTTAGCTATATATTATAGACTTATAGAAAGAGACCTTCTAAAAACGTTAAAATGTATTACCAGCACGCGAAACCTTAAATCAGAGTGAATAAATGAAGACTCGGCACACCACTTCTGAAAGGTTGCCGACCCCTGTTTTATAAGTTTGTAACTATCTTCCTGTACTTCCATAGCAGTACTACTGATGACTAATTGATTTGATTGTTTAGCACAAGTGTCGAAGGCTTGCATTATGAAAAGGTCATGAATTCTGTTGTAGCTGAAGATAGGGCAACTCAAGCTGTAACAATTTGTATGAGATTTCAGACCATTAAAATATCACTCATAATATCTTTTTCATATACCAACTGTGCCAACACGTAGTAACTATGAGTAATTCTACTTACGTAAGTAGTCTTAGAACATCAGTGGGACTATTCACATGAGAAAAGAGAGATTTTTTCCACACTATCCTTCCAAGAATCTTCCTAGAACAAATTTAGCTCTCATGTAATTAGATAGGAATTGCATTAAGGTCACTGGATTTAATTTGATTGTTTTATGTCCAATGAATTTCAATGGAATTAAAAGGTGTGTTTCTTATATTTTATTCCTAAATATATCTCTAGATTACAAATGCTGATCTTAACTGTATTTATGGAGACAACTCTATTTGGTGAGGGAAGGATTCTCATGGCATACACTTCCACCAGTCCATTAAACAAATGAAAAAAATCAGCTGAAAACATTTACTGCACTTATAAATAATGGAAATTTTAAAAATACAATAAGAAGCATCTTGGGTACCTTTAAACTTGTAGGTGGTATGCATCTTATGGGATATACATGGGTCGAGTCATGACTGCACTAGTTATTTTTGCTGCATCCCCAAATTAAAATCTGGTGTGACCTGTTTTTCAAACAATAAAATGGTGTTAATTCTGTACATATGTTTTCTTAGGTCACCATTACTGCAGATGACAACTGTAAGTTTCTGTGCTGGTCCAGGGAGCGACTGACTTACTTTCTGGAATCTGAACCATTCCTTTATGAAATATTTAGGTATCTTATTGGTAAAGATATCACAAACAAACTCTACTCATTGAATGATCCAACACTAAATGATAAGGTGAGTTTTTGGAGAGAGTTCCCTCCCTGTGCTATATTGTTAGATGCTGTAAAGACAGGTTAATTTTATTCTCTTAATCCTGCTCATATATTCCATTACATTCACACACACACACACATCCAAAGACAGAATTTTTTTTGTGTATCAAAAATGTGCTTAATGCAGAATATTTGGGTTTTTTGGATGGTAAAGATGCAGATCAATGTCAGGTCAGTGCTCAAGAGAAAAGAGGCATGGTTGAGGCCCATATCTGCACTACAAACTTTCACCAATGCAAGTTACATTGGCATAAAGCTGATGCAGTTAGTATATCGCTTCCATGCATGCTTGGCTCTTTGCAGTGGTGCTGTGCGTACTCATCAGGAGTGCTTGTGTTGATGCACAGTGTGGTGCACCATGGGTAGGGATCCCAGTGTGCAACCCGCCACCACTCAACACACTTTGGGAAGTTTTGGCAATGCGTGGTGGGGCAGAAACAAGTCATCAGGGTGACTGGGCGCAAAGGGTCAACATCCCAGTATGCAACTGTCTCCATCCCATAATGTCATCTACATCCCATCATTTTCATGCCATATTTAAAAGTCTCACAAAACAGCATAGCCCTCCTCACTGTCCACCATCTCTGACAAAAGCATGGAGCCTACACTGCTCTGCACTATTGTCATAAGTGTTGCAAGCGCAGGACACACGATCCTCTGGTACTTGCAGAGCCATAAGAAGAACCCACTGATTTGTGGGAACAGGACTATTCCTTGGAGGACAGATAGCTGTGGTCCATAGCAAGAGCCAGTTCAAGATTGTTAGTGGTATTCCTGGAGCAGCTACAGATGGTGGAGCGCCAATTCTGGACCCAAGAAACAAGCACTGATTGGTGGGAATCACATTGTAATGGAGGCTTGGGATGGCGAGTGGTGGCTGCAGGACTTTTGCATGCTCAAGGCCTCATTCCTGGATCTGTGTGCCGAGCTCACCCCAGCCCTCCAGTACAGGAACACTAGGATGAGAGCTGCCTTGACAGTGGAGAAGCAAGTGGCAATAGTACTTTGGAAATTTTCAATGCCATATTGGTGCCATTCAGTGGGAAATCATTTTGAAGTTGGAAAATCCATTGTGACGACCTTTGTCATGCAAGTATGCAGGACCATTAATCATGTCCTGCTATTCAGGACTGTGACTCTGGTGTGCAGGACACAGTGGATGGTTTTGCAGCAATGGGGTTCCCAAACTTCTGTGGAGCAATAGACAGCACCCATATCCCTATTTTGGCACCAGATCACATTGCTACAGAATACATTAATAAAAAGGGCTACTTTTCAATTGTTATGCAGCACTGGTTGATCACCAGGGACACTTCACTGACATCAGGGCTGACTTGTCAGGGAAGGTGCATAACGCTCTTGTCTTTAAGAACACAGGACTGTTCGGAAAGCTACAAGCTTGGACTTCCTTTCCCAAGTGGCAGATTACCACTTGTGATGTTGAAATGACTCTTGCTCCCCTCGCTTATGAAGCCACCTCGACAGCACCAAGGAAAGATTCAACTATCGGCCCAGCAGGTGCCTCCTCCTCCCTCCTGTTGAAACTGTTCCACTGTGGATAAATAATGAAAGAGTGATTTGGACCAGTAGAAATGGGACCCTGGGTCTCCTACCTTCGAGGTGTCCTAACCATTGGAATATGGAGTCATTCTCTTGCCCTACCACCAGGATTATTTAGCCACAGTGGAACAGTCACTGGGCCAGAGAGAGTGTGATTTGGTAGCCCAGTAGTTAGAGGACCCCTCTGGAAGTAGTTAGGGGACCCCTCTGGAACTCCACTAGTTAGGGGACTCTTTCATTATCAATGTATTAGCTTCAACAGGAAAGGGAACCCCCACATCAGAGTATCGCATGGTCTAACGCTTATGGCACTCTCCTGAAAGTTGTAAGACCCCTGGTCAAATCCCTTCTCCCACTCCAGCTTTTTAAAGAACGTGGGTCTCCCACATCCTAGTGATTAACAACTGGGCTAAAAGTTATAAGATGAGCACCACCTCCTCTTCCTCTAGCTTGTTTTTGAATGGGCCCTGATCCAGTAGGTGCCCTATGAGTACGCCTTCTGGATTAGGCCTCACCCGACGAAGGCAGCTAAATGTTTTTCTCCCACCAGTTCATGGATTACTCTGGAGTTTAGGTTGGAGGGAGGTGTCTGGACGCTTATTAGAAGGCAGCAGTGCACATACCCAGAGGCAGAAACATATGTGCCTAGGGAATTTTTACACTGAAAAAATTTGGTGCCAAATGAGTTTAGGCAACTACAGAGAGTTTTGTGGATTGCAGTGGAGCCAAAACTTTGACCGAGGTGCCTAAGTCTGGGCTTTAGGTGACCAAGTCCTTTTGTGGATCCACCAGCTTGTAATTACTTTGTCTTTAACAATCTGGGCTGGATTTGACTCATGTATTTAGAGGTGGAGGTTCTGTATCCCATTGCCTGTTTCCTGCGTCATCCAGTCCTCCCTAAGTATGTTTTAAAGTGGTAATAGTAATAACCCATCGAGCTTTCAAAGCCCTTCACAACTTAGATCTTGCCTCTCACTCTGCTCCTTTTGCTTCTCAGCTTGTCCTCTTGACTTTGTCCAGCCACATTACAGCCTTCCCCATTGGTGTCCTCCCATTCTTGCCTCCATCCTTCTATGTAAACACCTACCCTGGCAGGGATGAAGGAACAATTTTTATAGTCGGGGCGCTGAGAGCCATTGAACCAAATTGCGAATCCTGCATATGATGGAAACTATTTCAAGCCAGGGGATGCGACAGCACCCTTAGCTCCAGCACCTATGTACCCTGGTGCATCTTTCCTGAACCAGTCCATCCTGATCTTCGCCCTCTCTACCAAGGCCCTCCTTAAAGCATATTTTCCCCAAAGGGTGTATTTACCCCAACCTTCCCCTCAGCAAAGTACTAAAAAGAGATATTAGAGCACCGCCTCTCCCCCCCAAAAACAAGCTCTTTAAAGAAGATCATGGAGCCAGTTAGCCTTCTCCTCTGATGGATCACATGGCTTTTTGTTGTATCCTTTGTATTTCATTTGTACATTATTTTTCTATTCACATTATAAACTCTTCAGGGCAGGACGCTTGTCTTTAAAGTACCTAGTGCACTGTGAAATATACAGCAAGGGAGATTTAGGTTGGACATTAGGAAAAAGTTCCTAACTGTCAGGGTAGTTAAACACTGGAATAAATTGCCTAGGGAGGTTGTGGAATCTCCATCTCTGGAGATATTTAAGAGTAGATTAGATAAATGTCTATCAGAGATGGTCTAGACAGTATTTGGTCCTGCCATGAGGGCAGGGGACTGGACTCGATGACCTCTTGAGGTCCCTTCCAGTCCTAGAGTCTATGAATCTATACACTGTTCTTTGTCTTTAACCATATATAGGGTTGAATCTTGTTTTTTCCATAATAAACACAATTCAGATTAGTCATTTCTTTAGATTTTTCATTTATTTATTCTAAAGAAACCAACAATCACCACTGATAGAAAGATACCGCAGAAATACAATGTATAGTATTTTGCTATACATAGGGCCCTACCAAATTCACAGCCATGAAAAAGGCATCACAGATGGTGAACTCTGGTCTCCCACTGTGAAATCTGGTCTTTTGTGTGCTTTTACCCTATACTATACAGATTTCATGGGGGAGACCAGTGTTTCTGAAATGGGGGGTCCTGATCCAAAACGGAATTGCAGAAGGGTCACAAAGTTATTTTATGGGGGTTACAGTATTGCCACCCTTACTTTTGCGCTGCCTTCAAATATGGGCAGCTGAGAGCAGCAGCTGTTAGCTGGGCACCCAGCTCTCAAGACAGTGTCCTGCCAGCAGCAGCAGCACGGAAGTAAGGGTGACAATACTATACCATGCCACCCTTGCTTCTGAGCTGCTGCTGGTGGCGGCTCTTCCTGCAGAGCTGAGCTCTTGGCCAGCAGCCGCCACTCTCCAGCTGCCCAGCTCTGAAGGCGGCACCACTGCCAGCAGCAGCCAGGAAGTAAGGGTAGCAGTACCGCAACTCACTCTACAATAACCTTATGCCCCCTGCCCCACAGATCCTTTTTGGATCAGGACCCCTACAATTACAACACAGTGAAAATTCAAATTTAAATAGCTGAAATTATGAAATTTATGTTTTTTAAAATCGTATGACCGTGAAATTAACTGAAATAGACTATGAATTTGGTAGGGCCCTAGCTATACAAAAAAAGGTTGTGTATATCTTTTTATTGGGAGGAGGCTGGACTAAGTGACTAGGGGGACTTTGCCATCTCTGACTTCAACTGTTAGACTTTTTGGAGACAGGTCTTCATGGATTTTAGTTTATACTGTAGATTCAGGTATTATGTGAGGACAAATATATACGTAACCTTGTGTTACTTTCATTATATCTCCTTACATGGCTACATGGCTTTGCATTGTTTGGATAGAGGAGCTATGTTGTGCTTATGGTTCTTATTGTTTAAGTAGTGGCTTCAGAGTTTTGATAAACATTTACTCTGGTAATAATGTACTTCTTCTGCACCGCTTATATAACTCCCAATTACTTGTAGGTTTAGCAGCAACCTCAATTAGTCACTTTAGCTCTGACTTCATGATTTTAATCCACTCTGATTTATCAACCCTAAATTCTTTCTTATCAGGTTGTTCATCAAAAATCTCCTAACTAGGTCATATTATAGCTGCTATAATAAAGTTGTGAACTTAGTGGAAAATAGTCCAAAATGAATTAATTGTCACTCATACTGTACAACAAATTTCACTCCAAGAGCATCCCTGGAATTTAGCATCAGTAATTCTACTGAGTTTCTTCTCTGCCTCCAGACAGATCTGCAAGAATCATTCGAGAAACAACGTTATAGTATTTATTTTTTTTACCAGTGTAGCAGTGCCTATACTGTCCCCTGCTACATTATACCTGGCCAATAAATGCATGAATACAAACTCTTTCTGCTGCTAAAAGTCAGCTAGAATATAAGACACAGGCCTGATCCTGTAAGGACAGTTTGGTGTTTGGGGCATATCAGAGCAGGGTTAAGAAAAAGTGAGGAACGGGACAAGGAGCACACAGGGGAACTCTGTATTGCAATAATGAGGTTGGTGCTGCACAGCCAGCAAGTGCTTTTTGCCTAACAGGAATGTGGCCTAAGGAGAGAACACCTAGCTGAGCACCTCCTTTGCATGCTAAGTTCTCTCAGGCAAACCCATTTTCTCTTGTACACTCTTCAGAGCATGGAAGCAGGAATTTGAGGCTGACTTCTGTTCGGATTAGGGTACTGTGCATACTGCAGCCCCCACTTGAAACTGGCGTGTGCTTCCTGTTGTACATCATGCAAGGACTTGTAGGATCAAAGTCTTAGTATCAACCATTCTTAAATAAAATGTTACATGGAATACTTGTCCATTTGATCCAAGTTGTGTAGCTGGTGTTTGGAAGACAAGTGGCTCTTACTGTCCCTACTGGGATATTTTAAACAGACATCCAGAGAGATGGTTATTGTAGTCTGGCTGCTTAGGCCCTAATGAGGTCCGGCTACAAACATCTGGTAGGAAGCTGTAACTGGAATTGCATTGTATGGGATTTGCAAATTACAGGAGAAATCAGAGAGGAAAGTTGGATTTACTGAAAGCTTTGAGCTTCACTTCATCTGAGGTTCAGGCCATCCCCTTGAAAATCTTAAACCTAGACACAGTCTAAACGCATTTAAATGCTAAAAGAAATCTCATCTTGCTCTTTGTCTCGTATTTCCATTCTTCGTTTTTTTTTCTAGCTTAGTTCATTTGCATTAGCGTGTTCTTATTACTTCTGGTACTTCTATCCCATGGAGAGCACATTCAAGCAGTGAGAACCACTGCCTCCTGTTTGTGACTTTGGACACAATTTTCAAAACTGACCTGTGATTTTTGGATGCCTCTAGTTTTCGGGTGCCCCATTTGAGACACTTCCAATGGGACTCTGTTTTCAAAAATTGCAGAGCACTTGCCTCCTTAAAAACAGACCTCACAAGATATCAGATATACCTAAAACTGAGTACCCAAAACTACTGGGCACTTTGGAAAATCTTGTAATATGGATTTTTCCCATCTTGATTCTCCTCTCCCCCTCCACCCTTTTCATTTGCCTCCTCTCCTCTTTCTTTCATCTTGGCCACCATCTTTCCCATTCTCTCTGCCCTTCCTTCCCATTTTACTTCCTCCTCCCATCCTTTCTGCTCTTTTCTACATCACCTTAATAATAATACAAATGTATATAATCCAATATTTCTTGAAGGGTACGTTGGAGTAATGAGCTCTCCATCCTTAACTAGGCTTCCTGCATCCCACGGTGTTGGGACCATTCTCATCACTGTTCCCACACTGCAGTGTCTGTTGTTGAAATGCTCCTTGTGACTGATGGGAAGGGAGTGTTGACTGGACTCCCAGCACTGTAGTCAGGGCTAGATAATTCTCTAGAGTGACTTTTTCAAGTTCTGCACCTTCCCACTGATACATTGAAAATGGTAAACAAGCATTGCTTAGTTCAAATACACCTATATTAAATACAAATGCATTTAGTATGAAGAGAAAAGATTAGTGTAAATGTGTTTTGGCTAATACCCATTTTGGAGGTTATATCTTACAGCCTTCGATTTAATACAATGGATGCTTATTTAATAGTTGTTTTCTAGGTCACTTCAGAAGATTAGAATCATATTGATAATGTGAATTAGGTTTTATTTGTTGCCAAAGAAAGGGGAATTTTTTAAAAACTTAAATTTATGTATAATTTTGTTGATTGTCTCTTTTGATAGTGAAATACTAATATGAATGTAAGATTATTGTAACTGCTGCTACTACTATATTTTAGTACAACTGATACAAATATGTATTACATTAGCAAAAAATTAAAGTCAAATGTATGGTTTGGGGAATTTAAAAAATCTTTTTATTCTTCAAAGTTGAACCCCTTGAGGGCAAACCATTCTGAGGGCTGTAAAACAAAATGATTAGTCAATTAGTTTGTCTTCATTTCCATATGACACACAGCCTTAGGTATGTGTGTCAACCTGGATGGGATTCACTGCCAAATGCACATTTATAAATTCCTATTCTCTCTCAAAGGTGCCTTTTGTTATTTGTGCAGAAAATGGTGATTCATTATCCTTTTTATGAGAAAGTTACTAAATCATAAATATTAAAGTACAGTAGAACAGAGTGCCACCCCTTTACATCTTTGTCACTGATTACCATCTCTCATATGCACTTGACATATCATTGTGACATACAGTAGTATTTAAAAGAGGCTAGAGCGTGATTATTTCATAAACTTTATAATCCAAAGCTTTCTCAAGAAGAGTACTCAAAGCAAGGGAAGGTCCTGGGATCATACACTTCATCTGTATTCAATAAACCCCAAAGCTAGATTGTAACACCTGGCTAATATATTCCCAAGTGCAGCAGTTCATTAGCCTGGAGTTAAGGTTGAATGAATGTATCATTAATATCTGCCAAAAGATGGTGGGAGGGGGGAGGAGTGGGAAGACTTCAGTAGCCTCAAATGCAAATGTCAGCCAGGAAATTCCAACTAACAGTTCTGCTTTACAGAAAACCCCCAGAATATTTTAAAGTATTCAAATGCACATCTAGGGTCATGGTTGTTTACATAATAATTCTGTCCTGTAGTGCCATCCTGATAATAATGAGAAACCCAGAGACTACTTTAGCCTTCCTTCACACAAGGTCATATCACAAGTGACCACAGACAACACGAATACACATTAAGACTGAAAATACAGTATGAATGCTGGATAAAGTAATAGATAGAGTTTGTTTCTCTTGACTTTCTCATGGTTCTCATAGTGGCACGTGGGGCAGAATGGATTCTCTTTCCAAATATTTGCAGCATGCAACAGTCCAATGTGCTTATCTAGCCACAACAGTGTATGAAGTGGCTGTTGAGGTTTGATGTTGGAGTACAAGTTGGATAAAGTTAGGGTATTGGCTGCTTTTTTGTTATCTGTCGGAGATGGAACTGAAATCTTAATGGAGTTTTAGAGTTTGTTATTCACAGCGGTGTGAGGAATATGAATGAATGCAGCATACTCTTCTCTTTAACATTGCATTTCCATGGTTTTTAAAAGTATAGTAAGTGTCTCTTCCAAGCTCACTTCCCGTTTTGCCTCTGGAGCAATGAATCAAGCTCACTTCTCTCACTGGATAATCGTCAGGGGCGGCTCCAGGCACCAGCGCACCAAGCGAGTGCCAGGGGCGGCAAGCTGCGGGGGGCGGCCTGCTGGTCGCTGTGAGGGCAGCAGGCAGGCGGCTTTTGGCAGCACATCTGCAGGAGGTCTGTGGGTCCTGCAGTTTTGGTGGCAATTTGGTGGGTACGCCGAAGGTGCAGGACCGGCGGATCTCTCGCAGGCATGCAGCTGAAAGCTGCCTGCCTGCCGTGCTTGAGGCTGCAAAATACATAGAGCCACCCCTGAGAATCATTATGCTTTCCTCAGTCTCACTTGCATGGACTGCCTGCAGCTACTAATGCATAAGGCATAGGAACTGCACCTCTGAAACCCATTGCCTCAGCTCACCTCTGACTTTAACAGCCATACTTTAGCCCAAAGAGTCTGCGATGGAGGAAGATTCGCTTTTGTTTCTTACTTTAAAATGTAGGTATAATATTAAAACCTTTTATTTCAGACTTCCAAAAAAATGGAGCAGCAGCCCAGCCTTTGCTCACAGCTCTCGGTGATGCAGATGAGAAACAGCATGGCTAGTTCCAGTGACAGTGAAGATGGCTTGCAGCAGTTTCTTCGTGGATCCTCCACTGCTTCCTCTCTTCGTGAGTCCTCAAAAAAAGTGAAGCAAATCTTGGGCCCAGCCTTGTGGTCCATTAAGGACAATTGCAGAACTTCTATTGACCTCAGTGGGAGCAAGTTTTGGGCCATTTATGTGTTGCTGTAAATAAAAGGAGGTTTTGTATAAGCTGTAGAGAAGTTGAGACGTTGTATAGTGGCTTTGGATGGCAACTGAATCGACTTCATTTAAAAATTAGGGAGTGTTACTAATACTAGAAATAATGACCTATATTATAATGTCTGAGATCTATAATATCAAACAGATATAATATTTGAGAAAGGGAGGCACATCACATGTGTAAACAACACTGAAAGTTTCAGTAATTTAATCCAGTGTATAAATAATACATGAATCGTGTACACAGGGGCTACAGCCTCTAGCTGCATCTAAGCTGCACTGGATAGAACTTGGTGCAGCGTGGGCAATGGTGGTTTTCTGTTACCTTTACAAACTCTTTGATACTGGGGCTGGTTTGGCTCGCAGTGCAATTTAGAGCAGCCTCAGGGCTGTTCTACGTTGTGCTGTCTGGTAATGCCTATGAAGAGTCATTGTCAGGGACCATCTTTTTGTTCTCTGTTTGTCCAGCACTTAACAACAAGGGGGCCCTGGTCCATGATTAGGTCTCCAAGGGTTTGTCCACCCAAGGCAGTGAGTCTCAGAACCCAGGTTTACTGACTTGGGCTCGTGCTGTGGGACGAAAAATAGCAATGCAGAGATTCAATCTAAGGGTGGAGCCAGGGTTCTGAAGCCCAGCAGGAAGGGAGGGTCTTGGATCTCAGGCTCCAGCTTGAGCATTCACAGCGCAAGCCTGAGTCAGTTGATCCAGGGTCTGAGTCTCGCTGCCAATGGGTTTTGGGTTTTTTTGTAGTGTAAACATATCCTAAAGCACTTAAATACTACTGATAATTCTGCTGTCCAGGAATTGCCAGAGCACAGCAGCACGCTGGTCATGTTCTTTCCTTCCACCATACCCTTTCTTGCCAGCTAGAGGGGGATGTGACACAGAGCTACCAATGCCTGCAAAGTGCCACATGGGAAACTGTTTTTCCATCTGCTCCGAACCCCTCGAGCAGCACAAAGTAGGTGGAACGGGGAAAGCCAGGATCAAGCTCTGTGTTTTTGCATCAGGATCTTACACCTTATAGAAATCTTTTAAATAACTCAATTTAATTTGACTTTTTTCTCCGTGTTACATGTAGAACTATAGGAAGTTTATTGGAGCTGTTTTGAAGACACAAAGTCTTGCTATGTTATGCTGACCTGCCCACAACTGTGTGGTTACTTTCACGTTCACTATCACAGGCGAGCCCAAATCCCTAAATTATGTGGGCACTAGAGTAGACTGTCACTTCTTCTGGCACACACACAAATCAAGAATTTCTTTGCTTTTTTCCAAATACACACTTTGGATCCAGATTTTTTTATTAAGAACAATTTCTTTTAATCATCAGATTCCATGATCATACTATATTACTTGTTTTCAACATATAGAATCTAACCAATTTTGTTTAGTAAAATAGGCTCCTCTCATACTGCAATATTTACATTCACCCAAAATAATTTATCACGTCTGCTTGGGTTATATGTGTTCATTTCAATACTTTCCTTTTGTCTCCAACTTAATTTAAATAAACTTTAGTAATAATTTTAACCTGAAATCAGATTTTGGGGGAAAAAAAAAAAAAGTACATGTCCTAACCCAGCCAGCACAGGCTCTTAGTTTAATGGGGTCATACAGAATTAACTATTGTGGCGCTCATGATCTCACTGTTTAGCTGTTCGGATCTTAATATATAAGAACTTGTCAGTGGTCCACCAATACTAAATTTATCTCTTTCTAATATGTAAAAAAAAAAGATGACAATTTTTATTTAACCCTAAGGCACTTAATTATCCATTCTCCACTGTCTCCTTTACAATTCTTATTCAAGCCTCCAGATTTGGAGAGTCCTTTTCTTTCTACTTTTTGCCAATGATATATATTGTCATCACAGTTATAGGAGCACAAGCCCTAGGAGTGTTTCACCCTGATTGTTAGAGGGCGACTGACAAGATGTCATTTTGGGGGATTAGCGGCAGGTCAGGTTTCAGTTTCTTAATTTTCCTATGATCTTTTTTCCAGAAAGTCCTGGTTTTCCAGAAATGTCCTGTCACTTTGGGTGACATTAATGTCTGAGCTCTCCCACATACAGCTTCCTCTCTTTCCTATGTAGGAAACTGATTGATTATATTTGTGCAATTGGGAGACAGTCATGGGCAGCTTGGAAGAGAACCTCACTTCCAGCTAACAGCTTCAGAGTACTTACTCCAGTATTTCAACATTGGGAGAAACTAATCTAAAGGCCTGCAATTTTCAGAAATAATATTAATCCTCATTTATGATAAACCTGAGCTTAATAATACTTGGTCCTCTTCTCTATTGTATTCCTACTATTCCATCTCTTTGTTTCTCTCAACAAGATTTCTTTGTGTTAGTTAACAAAGTGTCTGAGCTAGGAGATTAGCTGTCTCATTGATATGCAGTGCTTCCATGGAATTAAATTCTTTGCCTAGACAGCTGGGCAGTCTGTTACCCCTATATAACACTGTCTATATGACACAGTTTCACTGTCACAGGTTAGCATTGCCGGAATGTAAGTATTGAGATAGAAGATTTAGCCATGGCTTTCTGTCCCTCAGGTCCCAAAAGCAATCTGAACAAAAAGGTGGACATTTAGCTTTCCACGTCTGTTTCAGATAGTCCTGTTGCACCCGTAGATGCAGCATATTCAATAATTGCTTTTCAGACTAGTCCAATGATGTATGCCAGTGCAGTATGCCTCCAATTGTGGCATAAATGTACCAATATTGAGCTCCGCTTCCAGCTGCAGCCTAGAGCGTAAACCAATGTACATTTTTTTAGTAAAAACAAAGAACAGTAGCAAAACCCCCAACAGATTATCTAGAGGAGGGCATCAAGTGAAAAGCAAGTGTTTTCTGCCACAGCAGAAAACAATAAAAGGGAGCTTATCTGGATAAGGCTCTGCGTAAATTATAATCTCTTATGTGACCAGTTCTTGTGTAGACAAAAGCTTCCCAGTACAAAGATCTGATTATTTTTGACTGCTACAATGTAGAAAAATCCTACTCTTCTAAGTTTCGTGAACTTACTGGAATACACTTGTAAAAACTAGAACTTCATCTTTTGAATGAGTTGAAGGAATTTTTTTTTGTAAGTTATGGCTTTGCTGCTGTGCTCTAAAAATATAAATTCTCTAATACGTTTCTAAAAAGAAATCCACATAAAGACTTTATCAAAGTTTTATAAAAGAAAGAGGGAAAACATTCTTGCTAATAGAACCAATCTGCTCATGTACTAATAAATTGTGTTTTAAGTTTAAATAACTAAAACCATAAAACTAACTCTCTGCTTTTATGTTAAGGAAATAACCAACAAGATTTCTATAATACTTACGGAGTGGGTCACTTGCAGCATGATGTTTTCTGTTGATAACATCACGTATTAACCCAACATCCTCAAAAAGGTATTAAAATGAAGTTTGCTTATGCCAGGTTTGTACTTGTACTTGAAATGCACAATGCATCTGTGCACAAGTTGTTAGTAAATGAAACTGTGCAGTACTTTTTTTTAAAAATGTAAGTAAGTGCAAAAAATGAGTTGGAGCAGACAAATAATTTCAGCTAATTTTATCTTGGCTGGTGTTTCAGTGTTATTGCTGTAAAATAAGCCTAATGGTTAGCAATAATTAATATGCAGGGTGACGGAGTCTCTTTAAAAAAAAACAACTAGTATCTGGTTTAGCTCACTCAGGAGTGTTGCTGGTCTCTACAAATTCTGTATTTGAACCCTCTAAAGCAGGGGATGGCAATCTTTCAGAAGTGCTGTGCCAAGTTTCCATTTATTGACTCTGATTTAAGGTTTCGTGTGCCAGTAATACATTTTAACGTTTTTAGAAGGTCTCTTTCTATAAGTCTATAATATATAACTAAACTATTGTTGTATGTAAAGTAAATAAGGATTTTAAAATGTTTAAGAAGCTTCATTTAAAATTAAATTAAAATGCAGAGCACCCAGGACAGATGGCCAGGAACCGGACAGTGTGAGTGCCAATGAAAATCAGCTCGCTTGCTGCCTTTGGCACACGTGCCATAGGTTGCCTACCCTGCTCTAAAGTCTAAGCTAAGGAGGAAGATAGTTTGAGGATTTCTTTTCAATAATACTTTCATTGGTATTACTCAGTATGTTCAATGTTATATCCAGCTTGTGGTTAAAAGCAGGATTGGGTTTCACAAGAAATACCTTTTTTATAAGCATTTAAACTTAGGAACTGGAGGCAATGCAATAGACTACTGTATTGGAGGCCCAGGTTTGAGGCTCATTCAGGCTTTTGTATGTCCTTCTAACAAAGGATAGAGGCATGCCTGCATGGCTTTTCACCATTTGGAGGAAGCAAGGAGGCTGAGGGGGAGAGGAGGCAGGAGCGAGGATGTGGCACACTCGAGGGAGGGGGCAGAACTGGGTGGGAAGATGCAGGGCAGGGAGGGGCCTTGGGGGAAGGGTGGGGTGGGGCCTGGGACAGAGCTGCGGGTTAAGCACCTGCTGGCATTTTCAAAAGTCATCTTCTGGGGTGCAGAAGAAATTTACAGTCTGAGAACATACTGCCAACTCTGTTCAGCAGGCTTGTGCCACCATGCTTCTGACTACTATGAAGAGACGTGGGCTCTTCTGAACAAAGGAAAATCATCTTTGCTCATATCACCCTCAAAATTATTAACAACTACTAGTAACATCTAAAAATGAAATTGAAACTTTAGGCCTCCATTTTCAGGCCTCAATTTTAATGGGTGTAATTTGTGCCCGCTATTTAGGTATTTAGATATCTAAATCCATAATTTCACCCACAGATCTCAGATTTAAACATCTCAAGGTATGTCTACACTGAAAAAAAAAGAAAAGAAAAGGCAGCAAGTCTCAGAGCCCAGGTCAGCTGACTCAGGGTCACGCTACAGGGCTCAACATAGCAGTGTAGATGTTTCCACTTGTGCTGGAGCCCGGGCTCCGGAGCCCAGTGAGAAGTGAGGATCTCAGAGCCTGCACTGCAGCCTGAGCAGTAATGTCTACACTACTATTTTTAGCCCCATCGTGCCAGTCCCTGTCAGTGGACCTGGGCTTGGAGACTCATTGCTGTGGCGTTTTCATTGCAGTATATATGTATCCTAAGTGGCCTAACCTGCACTTGCAATTTTTACTCACAAAAATAAGTATCTGAAAACAAGGCCTTTGTAGTCCCTGTATTTAACAGATTTAAATGTTTATTAGAGAATATTTAAATAAAGATGATATACAGAGTTTGATGCGTCAGTTATTAGTCATTGGGGGTAACATACAGAGTATAGGGGACGCTGGTATTTGGTTATTGGTTAGCATATAATATATACAGTCTGTAGTGTCCCCAATGCGGGGTGTACGGTGGGTGGGGTCAAGATACAGTAGGGGAGCAGTGAGGGTACATCGCTCATATAATGGGTTACACATAGCCATGATTAGAGTAGGCGGGCCGGGTAATGAGGACAGGATGACCCTCACGTGGTGGAATCCAGGTCGGTGGGTTCAGGACTTAGGGGATATAGTTTAGTAGGAGGTTTTATACAGACTAATCTCTGTATAAAGCCAGCTGAGTAATTTAAATAGTTTGTAAATATTTGGGGGGGAAATAAAGTACTGCATAATACATTTACTTCATGTGGTATTCTAAAAGCGCTAATTAATACCTTCCAGTGTTTGCATGAGTGTAATTTTTAAATCTGAACACAGAAATGCAAAGCATATACTTGAATTATAAGCTCCTCGGGACAGAGACCATCTTTCTCCTCTGTCTTTGTACAGCACGAAGCACCATGGGGTCCTGGTCCATGACTAGGGCTCCTAGGTGCCATGGTAATAAAAATAAAACATTATTAATTATTACATAGTTGATGGATTGAAGTTTAAGTAGTTTGTGTAATAAGAATGTCAGTATACTAACCATATGTTATGGCTGCAAAGATTCTTGAAGGGAAATGTTTTTCTTATCTGCATATATAGAAATAGCATCTGGCTGGCATGACTGTTTGTCTTTTACTGTTTTTCTTCTAGGATAATATTTTAACACTTCAAAGATTTTCATACTGTTTTCAGTCATCATATGCAGGCTGTTTATAAACTCTACCAGTCCAAAGCCTGCACCAGTTATGAATGCAGGACTGCTGAACTCTTAGGGAACTGAGAGACGACAGAGAGTTAAATACAATTTTCAGATTGGAAGACAGAGATTTACATGTCAGACGAGAGTTAAGGAGAGTTATGAAACTAAATCCCCTCCACATTATGTACTCATATAGACTCCAATCTCGAAGTCCATTCTCAGGCTATGTGCCCATTAACTTCCAACTGATTGTGCTCTTCTGCGTGCTCTGCTTTAGAGGGTTTTATTCATTGCTGCTTTGCCTAAAGGCTACTACCTACTGCTAGAGCAGTGAACCAATTTCAGTCATTGGTTACATGGTGCATATTATTTAGCCCTACATTTGTTAATAACATAACATACGTGGTTTTCATTACAGTTGTTTATGCAGTGGGAGTTACATCTTACCCCTCAGTATGTTTTATCCCATGTTGTTGCTTATGAGACAGTGTGGAGCTATGATCAGTTACTCCGGCTGAGATCTGCCTGAGTAAACTTAAGAATTTTGTCATGACTTCGTATCCTGAGGCTAATGCTCAAAGATACCTTCTGTGCTTAAGTCAGCCTTCTATTTCTTTGGACCAATTTGTGGATGAATACAGCAGTAAGAAAAATACCTATCGGAAACACAGTTCCCTGAGTAGGAAGTGCAGAAAACTCCCATTGACACAGAAGGAGTTTTCCTGAGTATGGACAGTAGCATTTGGCCCTAAAATATTATAATGATTCCTGTCCCCTTTACCTGGCATCCATGATTTTCTGATGCTATAGTACAGACGTCAAATTAATTGACTTTTAACTGAGAAAATATAAATTCTTTACAGATTTGCTGTATCTTTATCACAATGAGTCTGTATCACGGGGGTGCATTCTTCAGTTTAACTTTTTTCTTCTCTTTGAAATTGTGTCAGGCCGCACATCTCCTTATATGAGAACTTCGGCAAAAATGAAACCAATAGAAGAAAGCGGTGAAGATGATGTCTTTGAACTACCCTCTGCTGTTAAGCCTGAAGTTCAGCGACTGCCTTGAATAGACGGTCTCGAACATCCAGGGACACTGTAGACATGGCAAAAGCAAGAAGCTTGTTTCGATGGAATTCTGAAAACTATCAACACCCTTTACTTTCAGAGAATTATACCACAATATACCTGTGTTAGTGGCTTCTAGATAAAGATGCCAAGTTTTATTTATTCTCCTTAAAAAAAAAAAAAAAAAGGCATAGATTGTAGTTTTAGTTATTGGCCAGGATTTTGAATGGTTGTGTTTTTACTTTGGCTCTCTCTCAAGTTAAATTCAGTTTTAAGCAACAGACTAGTTTGAAATTTTATTTGCTTATTGAGTACCATTTTCAAAATCGGTCAAGTCCCATTTTTCTAAGCCACTTAGGAGCCTAAATCCCACCGAAAGTGAATGGGAATATTTGAAAATTTGACCCAATATCATTTGTACCCAACACCATAGTTATTAAATTTGTAATTTCTAAATGAAGTTAATACACATAGTTTTTTGTGTCTGCATGAATGTATGTGTCTGCTTATATTTTAGACAGAGAAAACCATTTTAAAAGAACATTAAAGTTGCAAAGTCAAGCACTCAAAAGTTAGGAAAGGCCAGAATTAAGTTTCCCATGCAACCTATATTTGGCCCCTTTATGTGTATGCATTATGATGCAATTTTTAATTACATGATCACATTCTGTTTCCCACAAGAGTTTGGCAAAATGTATAGATTTGACACAAAGGCCATCCTTCTGCCAAATTTCAAGTCTCTGCTCTAATGCATGGGGATTCTAAAGCATCTTAAAAAAAAAAAAATCACTAGAATTTTTAAACATGGCCAAAATAATGTATTTTTCCCTAGTTTTGTTCTTGGAAACAGCTGCACCGTTTTGGCTAAAGTTTCCAAAGTAGTTCTACTGAGGGAGACACCTAGTATGGGAAATTTCAGCCCAAAAAGTTATAGTTTGGCAAAATTATAAGTAACTGAAAAAAGGATCTCTCATAATGGGAAGTGTTGGGCAGCCTTAATAATAGGTGGCACTACCAGCTCCACCTATAGTGTGAGCACATGAATAAATAAAATCAATGTATTTGTCACACAATAAAAAACTGTATTCATCATCAAAGAGCATAATGGCAGATACGACAGTCTATGTAACAATTTAAGATGACAGAATGTGGAGACTAGAATATGACAAATAATGAGATTGGATAATAGTTGGAATCTAGCTTAAACTCACTCTGTGAATTTTGCTGTGATCATTGTCCTAGTATCGGCAGTGAAGTTAAGCCTAAGAGTGTCCTTGAATCAGCCTGTGCCTATGGTATATCATCTGTTTTTACACTATTCTGAAGCTCTTGCAATGCCAAAACACAACACTTGTTTTTGTGGTTTTAAATTCAATTTTTAATGCTACTTCAGTGTGTCTTGTGGTTTTTGTTTTGTGCATATTAAAAATTCTCATTGAGGTGAGCCATAGTTACCAGTTTATGTAAATATATGTTAAATACATTTTACGTCTCACATTATGTATGCAGTAAATCACGCTGACTCCTATTGGAATGGAGGTAATTTACCATATAAATTCACTGTTTGAGTTTTGTAAAAACCTTTATTTACCTTGTAGACAATAAGAGCTCCTTTTGGAGTCATTGCCATCTCTTGTATAAGTACTTAAACCGGTTATAAAGATACAGATCTGGTAAAATCACCGTTGCTAGGTATAAGATCAATGAGTGTTGTGTGGTACTAGCACAGGGGTTGGCAACCTCTGGCATGTGACTCGCCAGGGTAAGGACCCTGGCAGGCCAGTTTGTTTACCTGCCGTGTTGGCAGGTTCGGCTGATCGCAGCTCCCACTGGCCGCAGTTCGCTGTTCCAAGCCAAAGGGGGCTGCAGGAAGCGGTGTGGGATGAGAGATGTGCTGGCTGTGGCTTCCCGCAGCCCCCATTGGCCTGGAGCAGCGAACTGCAGCCAGTGGGAGCCATGATCGGCTGAACCTGCCGATGTGGCAGGTAAACAAAGTAGCCTGGCCCGCCAGGGTGCTTAACCTGGCGAGCCATGTGCCAGAGGTTGCTGACCCCTGTACTAGCATTATCAGCAATCAAGACAAACTTAAAGACATGAAAAAGGTTATGCCAGTTTTATGGTAGCTTATTGTCAAATGCCAATAACTGGACAGCATTACCTTCTTAAAAGAAAATACTGTAGATAGTCAGAGGACTTGATATATGTTAGGGACAAGACTGCAACACTTATTTTCTAAACAATAAAAATATGTGAGTTAAAGGAGCATATGAAATTTGTAACTCCTAAATGTTTGCACCTATACTAAGTCGGGAGGATTGGGTGGGGGATTGGGTTATTTTGGTGTGTAGAAGATTACTAAGAAAAAAGTTTGTCTAGCATGAACTTCTATAGGAAGTTTTCAGAGAAGAGTTTGGGTGGAAATGCTGCTAGAGACTCTTTAATTACAGCAGAGATGGTGCACCGAAAATGAATATGGATGATCTCAAGAATATGACGGTATCCAGAACTTTGATGTTCTTAGCTTAAAATACAGCCAGTCTCAATAGACACAAATATTTTATCCACCCTTTTTATCTTTGTTTTTGATATTTCTTTCAGTCGGTTTGGTTGTCAAGCAGCTTTGCAGCCAACTGATGAAGGAGTTAGGGATTGGGGTTCAGATGCTGAGCTTACTTGTGGGCTGGGGAACACTGGCCAGCAGCAGGCTCAGCCTCCTCAGTGGGAAGTCATGTCTTTCATATTTAAGTGACTCCTCTGGATAAAAATGCCTCCAGCTCTCCTCAACCAGAGGAAGGATCCCCAGGCCACATGAGCTTTGAGGGGCAGGGCTAAAAGGGAAGAGCCCTTTCCCATCTTCCTCAAAAATTGCTTTAACCTGTAGAAAAACTGTCAAATCCTCATATGAACATCACACGGGGACTGGCTAACTTCCTAGGGTTTGTTTGGGGCCACTGGGAGGATGGGCACTTTGCCAGGGAGGAAGGAGATTCTTCTTCAAGATTGTTGCTCATGTCAATTCCATTCTAGTTGTGTGTGTTCCAGCATGCACAGTTGGAGATTTTTGCCTTAGCGGTATCCGTTGGGTCAGCTGTGGTGCCCTCTGGAGTGCCATTGCCACAGAAGATCAGGCGTTGCTGGCTCTACACCCTCTCAGTTCCTTCTTACTGCCTTTGGTGAGTGGTTGGAGAGCCTCTCTTCGTTGCCTAGGAAGTGGTCAGTGGTTTCCTTCTTCGCTTTGTATATTAGAGCTGTAAATAGCTTTGTTTACTGTAGTTGTAATTGTTAAGCACTGTAGTTAGTAAGTTAGGGTCCCGCCAGGGACTTTACCCCAGGCAGGGCATGCCCCAGTTTCCAGGTTTTAAACCCTGCACTGACTGTAACAGACCTATGCCTGTTAGTGACCCCATGGCAGCTATCTGAAGTCCTTGGGGGAATCTCATTATGACATTCTCCTGGTGTTATCTGGATCGGTGATCTGCTAGGTCACTCCAATCCTTGACTTTGGGAGCCAGCCTTACCCTGCTCTGCTGTGAGAAGCCCCACTCCTGGGCTATTCACACACAGCCTCTAGCATGTAAGCTGCTCCCAGCTATGTGAGTGAGCACTTTTGGCCAGCCACTGATTGGATTGTGCATCCGAATGACACTAGCCAATATCTCCGGTCCCAGACACAACCCTAGGAACCTCCATCTTGCAGTGTCCAGTTAAGCTGCAAACTTATATGAGTTCATCAGTTTAACAAAGAAATTGATATGTACCAGGCTTGTTATCCCAAGTGGAATCTCTGACACACTTCAAACCAAACGCACAACTTCAGGTAGAATAAACAAACAAATTTATTAACTACAAAAGATAGATTTTAAGTGATTATAAGTCAAAGCACAACAAGTCAGATTTGGTCAAATGAAATAAAAGCAAAATGCATTCTAAGCTGATCTTAACACTTTCAGTGTGCTTACCAACTTAGATGCTTCTTAGCACAGGCTGGGTGGTTGCCCTTCAGCCAGGTTCTCCACTTTGATCAGTGCTTCAGTCACTTGGTGGTGATGTCTGAAGAAGGAGGTGGAAGAGCAAGGAAGAGCATGGCAAACGTCTCTTGCTTTTAACATGTTCTTTCTTCCCTCTTGACTTTGCCCCCCCCTCGCCCTACCCTTCAGGGTCAGGTGAGCATTACCTCATCGCAGTCCCAAACTGGCCAAGAGAATGGGAGGTGACTCACTCAAGAGTCCAATAGATCCTTTGTTCCTGCCTAAGCCAGTGTTCTTTGTTTCTGTGAGGCTGGGTTTGTCTCATACATGCCCTGATGAGGTGTGACCTGCCCCTCTGTTCCTGGAGAGTTTTGCCTGGGTTTGTTTTAAGCCATGAGGATACATTTTCAGCCTCATGACTATATTCATGAAATTACAACCTATAACATACTATAACAACAATGCTCAATGCATCATGAACCTTCCAAAGACACCCAACATGATAAACTTTGCATTCGATACCACACAATCGTATTATAAGGATGAACATGGAAGTGCAGGGTGTTCCCCTGAGATACAGTGTGTCATACTCATGTAAAAGAAAAGAATCATATCTGTAAGAACTTTCATCTCAGGACAAAAAAAGAACACAACATCCATTTGAGAGCCCTCCTCTTGGAGGCTGCTCTCTATCCAGGCTCGGAGCCATTCTGCGTGGACTCTACTGCCTGTACTTCGGCCTCAGTGAGGTGCACCACCAGCACTGGGCTCTCTCTGGCACCAATCCCCTTCTCCGATGCCCAAGAAAAAGTAAAAAAAAACAGGGCCCAGCACCGAGCAAGAAGGACCAAGGGGCATTGGGTAAAGGACCCTGTTTGGGCCACCCACCCACCCTGGAGCCATAGGGGGATACATTCCCAAGGGGACCTCCTACCCTCCCCAATGGATCTGCCACCGAATCCAGGGAGCAATAGGGGACCCAAACTCATGGCGGAGTCAATGCTTTCCGAGCCCCTCCCAGCACCCAGAAAGCAAAGGGCTTTCCCATCACAGCCAACACTGCATGCTGCGATGGACCTGGGAAAGGCTCCCTACGAGGGCAAGCCAACCGTGAAAGCCCCCAAAAGGTGAGTGAATGCTACCAGTCTCTGCAGTTGAGGCAGAGAGCTTTGTTGCCAGACCGCTGGTCTCCACATCAGTTCACCACTTCAGACCACTGGCACTGTGCTCCTGGTCTCCGCTCTCTCAACAAGACTCACCCAGAGGGAAGTGCTGGTCACCATATTGTCGGCACCAGTCATCCTCCCGCCGACCCTGTCCATGACATCCATTGCAGTCATCTAGACCACCACAACGTTCCTCAACAGTGCTCACACGGCTCACGAGAGCTTCATTTGAGCCCTTGGCTTCCTGTTCCCTTCTTCTGCTCTCCTGGAAGGTGTCATTCCTGTGGCGATAACATCTGCCCGAGGGATCTCTGAGCTTAGGGCACTTACCTTGAGCCGCCCTATACGGTGTTTTTCAAGGACAAGGTCCAGCTTTCCTGCGCAAGGTGGTTTCACAATTTCACATGAGCAGGGACATATTCTTGCCAGTCTTTTTCCCAAAGCCTCATAAGTCTGAGGAGGAGCAGAGGTTTCATACCCTGGATGTCAGAAGAGCACTAGCCTTCTACGTCAAAAGGATCAAAATGTTCCGTAAGTTGACGCAGCTGTTGGTTGCGGTGGTGGATAGGATGAAAGGTTGTCTGGTGTCAACCCACAGAATTTCATCATGGATCACCACCTGCATCCAGTTTTGCTATGGTCAGGTGAATGTGCCTCCACTGACGATTGTACCTAACCCACCTGCTTAGCTAGGGTGCAGGCCCCTTTAGCAGCCTTCCAGGCCCATGTGCGAATTCCTGATATCTGCAGGGCCGCCATTCGGTCGTCCATTCACATGTTCACATCTCACTACATGCTTACCCAGCCAGCATGAGACAATACTGGCTTTGGTAGAGCAGTATTGTAAGCTGCTCACCTCCAGGGATACTACTTGTGAGTCACCTAGAATGGCACTGACATACGCAAGCACTTGAAGAAAAAACGGTTACCAACTTTCGTAACTATTGTTCTTCAAGATGTGTTGCTCATGTCCATTCCATTACCTGTCCTCCTGCTCATCAGAGCTGCCGGCAAGAAGGAACTACGAGGGTGTAGGGCCGGTAGAACCTGATACACTGATGTATGAGTGGGACAGTACAGAGGGCACGACAGCCGACCCTATACCTGATACACCGACACGAGTGGGCAGTCCAGAGGGCACCACAGCTGACCCTATGGATATTGCTAAGGCAAAAATCTCCTGTGACTGTGCATGTGGGCACGCACACACCTAGAATGGAATTGACGTGAGCAACACATCTCAAAGAACAACAGTTACAAAAGGTAGATAAACTGTTTTTATCTTGCCTGCTAGGCAGCAGGATGGTTGAGACTCTTGGGGTGAATGGCTTCCCTGCCTTCCCCATCCCATGCACCTGGTGTAATTCTCACTCCTGCTAGTTTGCAAATGCTTCATTAAACAACAGGGCTGGGTAGGTGGGGGAGGGGTATCTTTCTGTCCAGCCAGGGAATAAGTGCAGAACGAGGAGCAACTGAGGAAATAAGAGCAACATTTCTATATACTGTATTACAAAATAAAAAACTCTCTCGATTGTTCACTAAGTCTCTTTTCTCCTTTACATTTTTCCTAGCCCTCTAATGGTCTCTTTTGTTGTTTGTTGTGTTGTCTAAATCAGGCACCAGCATGCAATGCTTAGATGTATCTCGGCAAATATGAAGAGTCAATTGATATGTTCTGCCATTCTAACGTAACTCATAAAAGTTTGCAGGATTGGGCCCTTAATACGCAAATATGTATTAAATATGTTGTCTAAAATTAAAGTGGCACAACTCTTTCATGTGGACATACCATACAGGACATGATAGGTAGTACTGTTCTACAGGATCCTAGGCCAATGTTTTCAAAGTTAGGCACCAAAATCGATACTTAGGCATTCAAATTAGTGGCCTGATCTTTTTGAGCTGTTAAACATTCAGAACTTTCACTGATGTCAAAGAGTTGCGGCTGCTCAGCAGGCCACTTATTCAGGTGCCTAAAGTTTGGCCATATGTGTGTATGTATTTGAGTCAGTGATGATGGAAAGTTAATTAAATACCTTCAGAGTGAGGAAAGTCAGCAGTCAAAACAATTTCAGCAAAATGAATGTAGTTTAGATAAGGCTATTTTTATTAAAATTGGTATTCATAGAAACAGATCCATTGTATTTAAATACACCTCTACCCTGATATGACGCTGTCCTCGGGAGCCAAAAAACCTTACCGTGTTATAGGTGGTACCGTGTTATATCGAACTTGCTTTGATCCAACGGAATGCGCAGTCCTCCCCACCCCAGAGCGCTGCTTTACCACGTTATATCTGAATTCGTGTTATATCGGGATAGAGGTGTACTAAAAAGTAAGACATGGTGAAATATAGTGTGAAGACCGTAGTCTGTTTTTCCATAAGACGTGACTATCATAAGTTACACAGAATGAAGGAACGATAACAAAATGCTCATGGCTCCAGAGAAAAGTCAATACTCTGCTTAAAGTGATCATGACACTGGCAGCTTAGGAGTTACCAAATTAAAGAGGAAATTCAGTAGTAAAATTCTGATACAGTTAAAAATTAAGGGATAGATCCTTCAATAAGTACTTTACAGGCACATCCTTGCTTCTGCAGAGAGCCTGTTGTAGAACTCAGGCTCAGGAAGTCTCTCTCTCCAGTCATGAAAGATAGCAATTTCACAAGCAATGTTCTGGAGAGATCTTCACACGACACATTCATAAATTGTTTTCCTGGAATCTCAGAGAACGAAATTTTGGTGACATGCTTTTATGTTATTGCTAGAAAGAACAGTAACAGTTATTCCAATTATTGGTAGTCATAGGAAATGTTGGTTGGAGTGAGTAAAATGTCTTTCCTCCCTCATGCAAAGCTAGTCACAGCTGTTTCTGATTAGAAAGGAATGGGTTCTTATTACTTAGG
This sequence comes from Chelonoidis abingdonii, assembly GCF_003597395.2. Taxonomy (NCBI): domain Eukaryota; kingdom Metazoa; phylum Chordata; order Testudines; family Testudinidae; genus Chelonoidis; species Chelonoidis abingdonii. Next base: position 83,596,360 of record NC_133771.1, on the reverse strand, counting down.
GGATGAATAAGGGAAGACAAACTGTCCTCATTAATTAGTCCTGACATTTAAACTTCCTGAAAGCATGATAACTTGAGAGTCAGTTAGAGATTTCAGAGAGGCAATGCTAAAACATAAAGTTATCTGAGTATTCAGCATTAATGAGGTGAAGTCTACATACCTCTCGCCACCAACAAAAGTATACATATATACAATGGTTTGGAAAAAAATGGCACAATTCTATTGGCTGGTAGCTGTTTCGTCATTACTTTAAACCAATGGCTTTTAATTGGCATGATTATAATCACTGTTTGCTTAGCAACACATATTTGAAACTTATATAAGGGAAATTGGGGGCCTACACAGTAACCATATTTTAAGGCACATGATTTTATCTTTGATCACAGACACAAAACCTTTTGAAAAATCCAAGTAAATTATGTTCCTTTAATATGAGTGTGAATGCACATCCACAGATTGGCTAAAGAACTCTAAGAGCTAGATCCGCAGAAGGAGCATAGACGTTAGGTGTTGCAATGCGTCCGTCTTGGTCTGCACCTGTGAGTTAGGCACCCAGGTTCCCTAGACAATGCCTGGATGGAGTTTGGCAGCTAAGAATGGGATCCCCAAAAGTGAGCAGGGAGCTACTAAGGTAGCCATTAGGAAATGCTAAGGAGGGACTTAGCTACCTATGTCTGCAGGGGCGGCTCTAGACATTTTGCCGCCCCAAGCACGGAGAGTCCACTAGTCCCGTGGTTTCACCGAAGCTGCAGGGCCAGTGGACCCTCCGCAGGCAAGCCACCGAAGGCATCCTCCCTGCCATCGTAGCAGTGACCAGCAGAGTGCTCCCCGTGCCTTGCTGCCCCAGGCACATGCTTGGAGCGTTGGTGCCTGGAGCCGCCCCTGTATGTCTGGGCTGGAGGGAGGCACCTCCCTCTGCTTGGGATTCACAGCCACAAGCCCTTTGCTGGAGTTAGGTGCTTAAACTCTTTCTCAAAAACATTAAAAAAAAAAAATTGGGGTAGTGCCACTGCATGCCACTCACTCCTTTCCCTGGATAACTGTTAGTCTAGGGGTGAGAGCACTTACTCAGGATAGGGGATATCAGAGTTGGATGCACTAACCCCGGTGCTATGGGGTGGGTCTCTTACTCTCTTCTGTTAAGCTGTTCCACTGTGTATAACAAATTAAATATTCACTGGGCCACAGAGAGAGAGGGGGCAAGCACGAGCGCATGTGACTCTATAGCTCAGTACTGATTGCACTCCTGGGTGAGGTGGGAGACTCACCTTCAGATCTCTTCACCACATAAAGTAGAGAGGGAAGATTTGAACCCAGGTCTGCCTGGGTGAATGCGCTAACTGCTGGGTTAGTAAGGAGGTGACAGCAGCTGGGTTCTGTACAAAGCCTGATCTGGAGCATGCTTACTGGATCAGGTCTTGCAGGAGAAACAGCCAGGGCCTGATCCTATGTTGAGGGCTGAGCTGGGCTTAGGCATGACCTATGCACCTGGGAGCCAGGGCTGAGGCTGCTGTGCCTGGGAGATTTACCAGTGGAAACTTGGGCACCTAGGGAATTTAGGTGGCTGCGGGGCTAGCCAGCAGCTGAATGAGGGTAGAGAAGACCTACATTTTGGACTTAAACACTGACATCTCATTGTGGATTTAGCTCTAAGAGCTTATACAGTGGTCACTTTCTTTTCCAGAAGGCCCATGGAAAGATCTGATCAGCACACACTGACTATTCTGTCCTGAGACATTCAGTCAGTGTGCCTAGAATTGAGGTGAAGCTTGCCTATCTGCAAATCTCAAGATTGTCCTGGGCTCTTTTCTTAAGCCAAATAACAGTAGCAACTTCTCGATATTCAGAACAGCTGATTTTAAGACTTGAGGTTGAAACTCATCCCAGTACAGGCCAGCACAAGACCCTTCCCACGTCTTAAGCCCCATATTGAAGGCTTAAGTGATAAGTAGGACCTTAAGTGGGCCCTCTGCACTTGGGCAAATTTTACGTGTATGGCATGTCCCCAGATAGTTTTTCTATCAGATATCTCAGAATAATACCATCCGGTTACTGTAATTTACAGCACTGGAGTTTCTCAGGCTGCTCTTTAACTTCCTCCTTAGGGATTAATATCTATTAAGGCCACATCCTGATTTCCTGTGCAAAGTGCTTTTGGGAGAAGAATTCCCCATCTTCCTTTATAGTAAAAGGAGTGATGAAGGGAAGCCTCTTGAAATGTGTCCACGTACAAACTATTGTGTCACTTTCATTCATTCCCTAGCACTGTGCGCTGTGTTTTATTTCAGAAAACTAAGGAATCTCATAATGCAATAGTAAATTGTCTGCCATAGGTACTATGACAGGATAAACAAATATTCAAGGCTAATTGAATTTTAAAATATTTTCCCCTCTTTTTATTTTTTTTAAACTTGCCTCTCTCCCCTGCAGTTTTGCAATACAATTTTCTTGTTTTGTTTTTTAATTCCTTCTTCCTAGTTGTTGTGTAAAAGGCTTATATAAACACTAGAGGAAATGATTTATTACACAAGGAAACAAACAGAATTGACTACATACAATCTGCTTGCAAAGGCACCAAACGAACAAATTAAAAAAAAAATGGGGAACGTGTCACAATGGTAGGTCAAACACTTTCAATCAGAAGAATTTTTAAGATAAGGATGTCAAGTACAGAGGAGACAAAAACCTGGACAGTTCTCCAGCTTTCTCACTTCCCCAAACATGGAGATTGGTGTCAGAATCAATACTGCTTTTGGTTTTGCTAAACTGAAACAATTCCCACATTTTTTTTAACCAGATCTGATATTAACTGGACCCTGATTGTCCAAAGTCGGGTACTGATTACGCACTGAAGCCTTGAACCTTCTCAGTGTCAGAGCTATCCCCCAACTGCAGCAGTGCAGGGCTGGGACCTCATCATCACACAGAGGAAAATCTTTCACTCTGTTAATTATGTTAACAGGCTTTTACTCTTAGGTATTTTTTAAACAAGTGAGAAGGGAAAGGCATGGGCAGGCAGACCTTGTCGCCCCAGAATACAGCTGCCAAATTCTATGTCAGTTTTCAGGTGACAACTTTCACAAATGACAGAATTTTCTCCAATTCAGCCTGCTGCCCCATTTAATAATAAATAATAATAAAATATTTATCGTAATAATATTGTATATGTACTAACTGAGATAGGAATCAAGGTCTGAGGTGACATCCTGACACTGCTCAAGTCACTGGGAGCTTGTCCATTGGCTTCAAGGGGGATTCAGGATTTCACCCAGGTTTCTTTATGCTCAGCCCAGTGTATTGTCTGCATGGCTATCCTAGGCTGAGCTCACATGGGGGTAATTGTTCCATGAGGGGGACAGGAATAGGAAAGGTCTCTTGGAATTAAAATTGTCTTACCCTCAAGGACTCTGTGTCCCTATGAAAACACATTGAAGGGGTGAATTTATAGTATGCTTAAAATGCCACAGCTGCTGGGACCTTGTGTTGACACCTCTCCCATGTGGCAGTAGCATGCTGGCACTGATTTGTTAGTCTAATGATCTGTGTGAAAGCCTGAGAAAGCTTCTCTCCACAGCTCATGATTTTCCACATAGTTCTCTCCAGGCATACTGCAAGGAATGCAGACATCTGTGCATGGTGGGGGAAGACTAAAAGGGTGGGAAGGGGATGAAGGAACTAAGTTTGAGTGGGATTGTGCAAGGTCACAACACCATGCACTCAGATTTGGCCCGGCCACCCTCCTCCTTCATGACTAAGCGCTATCTGGGCCAAATCTGAGTGAGTGGCGATGTCTTCTGGCACATATGGTCACAGTGCCAACCAAATCTGGCCTGGCCACCCCTCTGTCATGCCAGCAGGGAAGGGGTTCTCCCCTTCCACCACTGAGCTCCTGTCAGGGGCCGAGTGTGGGGGAGGGGCAGGGTTGATTTTCCCTCCCGCATTACACTCTCTGCCAGGGGCCGGATTTCAAAATGGAGGGCAAGTCCCCTGTTTAGGGGGCCATGCCCTTTGCCCTCTCCCATTTCTGCACCTGTGGCTTTCTGTCCAACCCGTGATCATCTCCCCTTCAAACCAGGGCTAGCTCTGGAGCTGTTCAGTTGGTTCCCCATTCTGTCAGATCCACTTATTTAATTTGGAAGAGAAAAAAGCCTTGAGACACATTTTTCCTGTAGATGGCAAGCCTCACTGCTTTGTGTCTCTGCATTGTTGCTAACTGGATATTTAGTTTGTTTAACTCTAAGATATGCTTATTATATACATTCAGTTGTGGAATTTAATATATTTGCCTCCAGATTACATAAGGACTTGCTCCAATTCTCTTTGAAATCAAGGGAAGGAGTCCCGTTGACACCAATGAGCATTGAGCCAAAGCTGGGGAGACAGAGTGAGTTATGTTGTTTAAAATGTGTTCAGCTGAAAGCTGATTAACCTGTTACCATAAACAGTGCAACAAACAGTGCTGAACTTGACATTTAGAGGATTTCCGTACATATCTCCTTGGATCCTGGGGAAATATAGAATCAAAGGGTAGAGCTGATTAGAAAACACAGAATTTTTTCATGTTTTTTGTTTTTTCAAGAAAGCTTGTCCCTTCTGGGGGCAAGAGGTGTCAAATTTTTTCTTTTTTGATCATATTTTGTCAAAATATCAAAATTTGGAATGTTTTAATGAGCCAATGAGGGTAATTCATAGGCTTGTGGCAGATATGGCTGGAGATGGTGCACTTTCCTCATGTTCAAAGAGATGACAATGGATATGGAATTCGGGAGAATCTAGCTGCAGGTTCAGGCCACAGTCTTGCAACTGGCTGATAGGTCTCTACACAGACCCACTTGCCCAGTTGGGACCTCTGCTTGCCTCACTTCTATATTTATAAGATTGTTAAGAAACTCTCTCTTCATTCAATCTGATGTAGCAGTCAAATGCTCTGAACTGATCTTGAAAAATTGGATTTTCAGAGTTGCAAACTCGCATGAAATTCCCCCAAAATTACTTGGTATTTTTCTTAAAGCTCCAGCTCGTGGAATCCTGTGTCTCAACGTCCATCTAAAAAGATAGGGTGCTTGTAACCTTCGTGTTTGCACAGAACAGCAGGACTATGTGAAGCCCAGAGGCTCAAAATAAAGCAGGCAAATAAAAAGACCTCAAAGTTAATCTTTTAAAATCTCATAATTTTTAGCCAACGTCCTGATTTTTGGGGGTTGTCTCAGGATTTCATACTTGGGGCTGTCAGTCCTAGATTTGATGTCTATAGTGGCTTAAAGGGGAGGGTTAGTAAACTAGTTAAATTTATATCACAGGAAATATGTAAACCTCAGTGATTTTATTAAATATGTTAATTTCTGTTTGTTTTAAATGGATTGGTGGCTCCATGATTTTCTTTGGTACACATCTGCTGCACTTAAGTGGAGCTAGTTATAATTGCCTATAAACTGCTTACATTATGTACAGTGCAAAACTGATGTGTTTTTACATTTTATTTTGGCTTTTAGTCTTAATGGGTGAGGAGGACTGTGCTAAATTTTAAATTCTTTGTCAGCTCATCACTCTGGTCTCGGAAGAATGATTAGTTTGTGTTAGTTGCGTGCACTCTCCAAATAACAAGATCACTGGACAGCTAATTCTTCACTTACTGCAAGCATACATTGCATGTACATTGAGTCTGGCATGAGGAAGATGGAATTACTCTAGGCCTGAAGTAGCTAGTGAAGGAGGTAAGCTAGAATTTAAATCCTGAAGAGCATCACTTTGAAATCTGTGCCTAAATGTTTGTAGAATGAGCAGTAGGTTGCATCAGTGCTGTTTGGCTGTCAGATGGGGATGTCAGAAGCTAGTTAAGTAGACATGGTTATAGCTACAGAGTAGATGAGCCTGTGGTGTATGTAAGTTTAAGGAGTATAACTGCATAAATACTAAGAATTGGCTATAGTTACAAGGCAGCAGTAAGGCAAGTAAACAGCAACCTCTACTGGGGATAAAATCCACATACATAAACCCTCTTCTGAAAAGAATAAGACTACAATGCCATTGATATTTATTGGACTGTATAAAAATTAAATTCTTAAATAAGACCTTGATTCTACAAAGATTTATGCATGTGTAAAACTTCGCAGGATAGGGGCCTAAAAAGGCAGTTCTCACATAATCAACTCAAAGCACTGTGACATACATTGAGTAAAGCTAGAAAATGTTTAGATCAAGAAGAGAAGAGGGGAGTTGCCCCTCTATGCATATTTACAATGCTAAAAAAGTGCCTATAGGTAGGAGGTGCTCTATGTTCCCCTAACATAACTGAAAAATACATAAAAATTAACACCGTAACAGATCTCCAGTACAGTTTACTATAGTGCACCACTAGCAAGTCAAGCAACGTAAAAGCCCTAGTCCCCCACAACCATTCCTCTCCTTTACAGTTCCTGACCCCCCTTTTCAGATGCCAGCCTATAGCTCTCACTAACTAGGCAAAATAGGACACATTGACAATATCCAGCAGTAGATATCACAGAGTGTGAAACACAGCAAGTTTATTACTGTGAGATCTCACTGTGAGAAATTTTAACAGCCCTATTAAGCTATTCCTGCCTTGCAGCAATCTGCTTGAGGAGGTTCTACTCCTATCTAACACCACATTTACCCTAGTATCCAAGGTATTTTCAGAAGCACCAAAGAGCCATTGAAAGCAGTGTTGCTCCCTAAAGCAGAACCTTGTTTGCAAGTGGGACAACATGGAAACAAATAGCAACTGTAAACTCATTTGTAACAGTGGAAATTGTTTTGTCAGACAATTTTTTTAGTGAAAATTTCTACTTCTTTTGAAACTTTCCAGCTTTTTGACCAAAAAATCCAATTTTCAAAAATACTAAAAAAAACCACAAAATAAAAACAAAACCCAAACTTGCAAAAAATATTTCCTATTTTCCTCCTGACTCTAATGGTTTGCTTTCATTACTATCTCAACTAACTAATGGGCAAATCTTGCTCTGGCTGATGTAGTGAACTGGAGCAGAGATGCTGTCTGGTGTGTCCTCTGCTACAGAAATCCGATAGTCATGGGAGAGCTCTTTCAGAGTAGGCTGCGGGTTCACACTCTGGAGGGGATGCTGCCAGTATAGCTGAATAAGCTGGGTATTCCCCTCTAAACCATGCCTCCTTAGGGGTACAGTGTATGACCGAGTGTGTTAGCTGCCCTTTTCCTCAGCTCTCCTTTTAGCCCCAAATAGATCCTGTCCTACTGCTTGTGAATTGAGAAGAGGCTCCCCAGACCTCTTCTCTCTCTCTCTCGGACACTACTACAGCTATGGACAGGCCTCCAGCACCCGAAAAAAAAGCTGGAACATTGACTTCTTTTGTCTGATGCATTTGAAAATGATCGGAGTAAACTAAAGACTGAGTAACGTGAATGTGTTTGCTACTTGACAAGGAGTCCACCACCACCCTTTGAAGCTTTGATGGATATGCTTGAGTTGCTAAAGCAGGACAGCACAATCAATAATATTGAAAAACTGCATGGTAATCTAGCAGTATCAGAAGAGCGAACAAACTCTGGGACTAAAGGCAAGACGTAGGGAATTAACCACCCTGAGAAAAGGAGATTCAGCACATGAAAGGCTCAAAAAATACACTAAAAGCAAAACAGGCAGTGGTGTGGGTGGAGATATGTCGGCCATTTTCTTCAGAGCCTTGCTGAGGAAACAGGCTAGTGATGTAGTAAGCAAGGATGAAAAATAAATCCAGCCTTCTTTGGAGGGACAGCACAAGGTATCTGTACCACTAAACACCTACCAAAACCCTATTTTGAATTTCACTGGAAGGGAATCCCCACAGACGGAATGTTTAATGTCAGTAGTAAATAAGTAGCGAGGGTAGAGAGGTGGGAAACTAGCCATGAAGTTGGGAAGGGGGCCGGATAGAAGCTACTTATTTTCAGCGAAGATGAAGTCGATGATGGGCTAGTGGCTTTGATGGAAGAAAGAAAGGAGGGAAGGAAAATGAGGTAGCAATATTAGGTTGCAGTGGGAAATCAAGGGAGGAAGAAGCACCTGAACTTCTTTTGTTTTAATCTTCAAGAAGAAGAACATGGAGGGGAGTGCAATAGGGAGTCAATATGTATCAGTATTGCCAGCACTGAGCATTCAAAAATCAGGGCCCAAGAAATCATGAATTCAAAATAATAAATGTGGGGATCTTGTTTTGATATAAATCTGACATCTTTTTAGCTCAAACTAAAAAAATAAAGAAAAAACAAGAGGTGTAGACGGGAAATAGTGAGAAGTCAACAAGTATTTAATGTTTATTTTTGTAGGTCTAAGTCATGGAGATAAACCAGCTATATGAATATGTATTGGGCAGCAAATAAGGCCCATGACAATGACACACACAATCAGTCAGTGCTAAAATTTATTTTGCCTTGACCACATAAATTATGCAGGCAATTTCTTATATGCATGGCATTCCTTATAAACTTTGAAGCAAGCATCTTGGGATTGGGCACTAAATAGCTTCTAAGTGGACCCAAAATGAACACTAGACTGTGTAAAATCTTGAATGAAAAATATATATATTCATGGAGTTAACAAATGCACCAGATTGCTGAAGTCTCCTTTTACCTCTACTGTATGAGCTCAGATCGTAAGTGAAAATAATACCCACAAAGTTGATCTAATTTTAGCACTACCAGCTGTTCTAGTTCGAGCAAGTGTGTGCATCACGCCATTCTTTTGCTCTGCTACTCTGATCTTTTCTCCTGAAAAGACAGTATGTTAAAACACCCAAGTATCTCCAAGCCCTCATGACCACAGAATTCTTGTATAGTTCAAAACTATGCTGCTTATATGTGAACTGATAAACTGCCCATTCAAGTCACTGAAAGTCTTTCCTTTCACTTGAGTGGGATTTAGATCAAGCTGAAGAAGAGGGCAGACAAGGGACAGTGCTTGTTATCCTAAACCTGGCTCACCACATTTATTGTCAGTTCACCCAGTGTGATTGCTGTCAGCACTTTCTTTTGGGGATGTGTTATTTTTCAAGAATGAGACACTTCACTCTTTTATTTATATATATATAATGGTAGGTTAAATTATATCAATTTTGACTGTATCCTTTTAACCTGCTCCGCTCTTAGACATTTGTCTACATCACAAAGCTGTACAATACCAATCATGCTGACACCAGTGCTTAGGAGAGGCACACATGAATAGCAAAGCTGGCTTCAGTTGGCACTGTGAACACTCAGTACCTTTTGAAAAACAGGCCCTGTATTTCCACAGAGGAAGCAGGAGAGTGTGAAACCTGCATCTTAAGGGGAACAAAAATGCCGAGGAAGGTGTATGCACTTCATGCCACGTTGTGACATGCAGTCCTCTGCTGTGAGATTCTAGTGGACACCTGCTATTGTATGTCTGAATCAACTTATTTAATGTTGGCAGAAGACGAGCCAGCGAATTGTACCCAGATAGGATGATGAAACTAAAATCTGTACAGGAAAAACTGCTTGTGCTGAGGAGATGGTGAGATAGGCCTTTGAAAAATAGCATCAGTTTTGCAATAAGTGTGTGAATGGAACAAATAGTTTAAAAAAGGTGTGCAGTAAAGCATTTATTTGTAACTGTGCAAATGGCAATGTTACAGTGATTAAAGGACAGCTGAGAGAAGTATTATCCAGTGGTTAGAACAGTAGCCTGGGACTCTGAAGACCCAGGCTCAATTCCACCACAGACATTGTGTGTGAGCTTGGCTGAGTGACTTAGTCTCTCACTTCCTCCCTTCCCCAGCTGTGGCTAGTGATGTTAACCCTCCCTCAGAGTGTTGCGAGGGAAAATAGGCTAATAAAGAAGAGGCTCAGATAGTTCTGTGGGGGGCAAGATGGAGCTCTGAATTTAGACTCTTTAGTACTACCTACTGTACCAGAAACAGCTGGACAAATAAGGTATTCAAATGCCACTTCTTTCTGTTGGCAAATGGTTCACAAGCAGATGGTGATTTAGGATTATTGGCTATGAGAAAACTTTTACCAAATAGTTTCTGTGGATAATTTTGTTTGCCAGCAGTTCATTGCAAATGTTCAAAACTGGTGCTATTGTGTTTAGTTTTTGACTGAAAACCTAAGTCACGGGCCAGAAATATGTTTCTGTTGCATTAGAATGGGTGAATCTCTTGGGATATGATTTTTGATGCAAATGCTAATCTTTACGAATACAAAAATTGCTTTCCTGGAATATTTTCCAATATTTGCTAAAATTAATTGTTTTATGAACATTCCGGCCAGTAAAACTCCCTCACTAGACTGTTTATAGAAAGCAAACACCAAAGGGCACAAATATCACAGAAACAAACTTGTTTAAAAACCGATATAAATATGAATGGAAGATTTTTGTGTGTGCACAATATTTGCCTATCTTCAAAAAAAACAACAAGGAGTCCAGTGGCACCTTAAAGACTAACAGATTTATTTGGCATAAGCTTTCATGGGTAAAACCCCACTTCTTCAGCAGCATGGAGTGAAAATTACAAATACAGGCATAAATATATATTGGCACATGAAGAGAAGGGAGTTACCTTACAAGTGGAGAACCAGTGTTGAAGGCCAATTCAGTCTGGGTGGATATGCTGTACTCCCAATAATTGAGGAGGAGGTGTCAATACCAAGAGAGGGAAAATTGCTTTTGTGGCGAGCCAGCCACTCCCAGTCCCTATTCAAGACCAGATTGATGGTGTTAAGTTTGCAAATGAATTGTAGTTCTGCAGTTTCTCTTTGAAGTCTGTTTTTGAAGTTTTTTTGTTGAAGGATGGCTACTTTTAAATCTGTTATTGAGTGTCCAGGGAGATTGAAGTGCTCTTCTACTGGCCTTTGTGTGTTACCATTGCTGATGTCTGGTTAGTGTCTGTTTATCCTTTTATGTACAGACTGTCCGGTTTGGCCAATGTACATGGCAGAGGGGCATAGCTGGCACATGATGGCATATATCACATTAGTAGATGTGCAGGTGAATGAGCCTCTGATGGTGTGGCTGGCGTGGTTGGGTCCTATGATGTCACTAGATTAGATATGGGGTCAGAAAAGGCAACGAGGTTTGTTACAGGGATTGGTTCCTGGGTTAGTGTTTCTGTGGTATGGTGTGGAGTTGCTAGTGAGTATTTGCTTTAGTTGCGGGGCTGTCTGTAAGTGAGGATTGGCCTGCCTCCCAAGGCCTGTGGGAGTAGGGGATCGTTTTCCAGGATAGGTTGTAGATCGTTGATGCACTGGAGAGGTTTTAGCTGGGGCTGTATGTGATGGCCAGTGGTGTTCTGTTATTTTCCTTGTTGGGCCAGTCCTGTAGTAGGTGACTTCTGGTTACCCGTATCACTCTGTCAATCTGTTTCCTCACTTCCCCAGGTGGGTATTGTAGTTTTAAGAATGCTTGATAGAGATCTTGTAGGTGTCCATCTCTGTCTGAGGGATTGGAGCAAATGTGGTTGTATCTTAAGGCTTGGCTGTAGACAATGAATCATGTGATGTGTCCTGGATGGAAGCTGGAGATGTATAGGTAAGTATAGCACTCAGTACGTTTCCGGTATAGGGAGTGTTTATGTGACCATCACAGTTTGCGAGGAATTTCAACACTGTGAAATTTGGATTCATTCTGACACCTGGTGTTTCTGAAATGAAATGTGCTCCCCAGGACCAGAAACAAGATGATTCTTGACAATTTCACTGCTGCTATTAAGTGGCAGACAGCAGTGAAACTAATGAGAATAAGCTCAGTTTCAGACGCAGCTGACAGGATCTTCAGCACCATGTAGACTACTCCAGGATTGGGAACTCAAGGACTTCCAGACTCCTGGGCCCATGGGTCCCTGGACTGCCTGACTCCCACAGCCAGGGGAGCCAGCTGCCCCAGGAGTCCAGAAACCCTGGGGTCTTTGGACCCAGGGCAGTCTGCCTGGCAAGACTGTGCCAGAGCTGCAGGCTCTGGAAGCCCATCCCAGGACAACTTGGCTCTGTGGTGGGAATCCTGGAAACTCTGATAGCTCCAGCTCAAATTGGGTCTCTCAGGGTTTCCAGACTCCCAGCTCAGGTTCCTGAGATTTCCTGGCTCTGTGGCAACAGGAAGTCTGGATTCCTTAGGCTGGGGCAATTGGCATGGTGGGGCTGCCCTGGGGCACAGAAGTGCCAGCTCCCTGGCAGGAAAGCAGGTACAGTTCTGTTGGTAGAACCCTGCCTGCAGTTTTTGAAAGTTCACTGCTCCCAATATATTTCCACAAAACATTTTGGGTTTGACGAATCAGTATTTTTCCAATGAAATGCCATTTCATCGGAAAACTCCCAACCAACTCTACCTAGGAGTGCTGAGTCCCAAGCCTCTGCACTGTGTGTGACGTTACATTAGCATCCACACTAGATGTGGGGTTGTCAGACAGTTTGGTTTACGCAGGTTTTTGTTTTTCTTTTCAAAGGTGAAGTTCACTTCCTGATTAGAGCCATCACAATGAATTGGTAAAATCACAATAATTTCGATGGCAACATAGCAATATCCTAAATGCAGGACTGTGACTTGACTGCAGGCAAAGCTGTGGGAAAGGGTGGAGGGCAGTATGGCTAGACAAGTGCAGAAACCGTATGTGAACGGAGAAAATTAATGACAGGCCAATTTCTTTTAAAATAAACAATCATTTCCCCCAAGTTTGTGCCACTTTTAGATGCCTCTCTTTGGATCTTACTCCCCAAGGGCACAGTCCTGCTCCCACTGGCCTGGGAGATACCAGAAATGTGCCCAAATAAAGAAAATCATAAGTGGAGACAAGGGCAAGACTCAGATCCCCCTCTCGCTGGTGTAAGCCTCGGAACCTTTGGTGCAGCTATCTAGGTTTACAGCAGTGTGAGTGAAAGCAGAATCTGCCCGCAAACTTTAATTTGGCCTCTTTGCACCATTAAGGCATCTACTGAAAGAAATCCTGTTTACAAACTTCCTCAGTCAACCCCCTGCCAAGCCCTCTCTTCCTCTACACTGCCCCTCAGCTTTTTATTTTAATCTATTTGGGTGGTAATAGTTGAGGAAATGGTCCAGTTCATTTATTATTTTGTTTTAATGAATGTAGTGAGGGTCTGTGTGACTCATGGGGATGAGGAAGTTGCTCCGGTAATTGCTCATGACTGTTGAACTGCAGAGTAATAACACAGAAATATCCGACTTTACTTAAGGGCTCATACTTCAAGGCTTGCACTAGTTAGTGCCTCCCCCTCACCCTTCCATTCTGAAGATGGGTGGGAGTGGGGAAATGAAGCATTCTGTGATGACCACAAGCTTTCACATAATAGCATTACTGACTGAGACAGCCCTTGTCTGGATGACTCTTTTCCTTATTCTCGGGATATGAATAAAAAGGGGGAGGGTCTGTATATGTATGTGTGTGTGTGTGTGGTGAAATGTAGAACTCCTCCACTGAGACTGATAGCCCAGATGCAGTTTCAGAAACAGACAGGAAAATTCTTTATTTAAGTAGCTCTTCTAAACACCTCGTCATCCCCTTCGCCAGTGGCAAGCCTCCTTTTGATGCATGAAAGTCCAGTTATGCTAAAAAGAAGTCAAATGAGAAAGATTGTTTAGAAACTACTATACAGGGATAGGGGCACTCTAATGACATAATGGTCTTATTAGGGAATAGGTGGTGGTCAGGGCAACTAAGTGCCCTAGCCTTCTACATTTGGAGACAACAGTAATAACATAGGCCAACACTCTGTCCTTCGTAAAGCATGTTTCATCAGTAGATTTTTAAAGTGCTTTATAAACAGGAATTAAGCCTCAGCACTTCTACTGGAGGTAAATATCATCGTTCCCATTTCACACATGGGGAAACTGAAAACCAGAGAGTTTGAATAACTTGAGCTCCCAGATGGATTCAGTGGCAGGGCAGGGAAACCCCAGTGCTGTACTCTAATCACAAGATTATGCATATGTCCACACAGTAAGAGCTGTGCATGGGCTAGCCTACCTGAGCTGGCCTGAATCCAGCTAGCACAAGTAACAATAGCAGCAAAGGCCATGCTGTGCAGGCTAGCAAGCCGAGTACATATCCAGGATCCATGCTGGGCATATGCTGCCTGCACTGAGCTCTTTTCATTGCTATGTTACCTGCACTAGTTGGATTCAAGCTAGCTCAGAGCCTGTGCACAGCTCTTGCTGTGTAGATACTCGCTTTACTTCTTCTTTGTCAGGAAGTCAGCTCGTGCATTCACTGAACTTTGGGCTCAGCGTTAAAATCAAAGTCTCCCATAAGCTGGATTTAAAGGCGCATCCCCCATTGTGGTTGGAATTCAGGTTTATATCCACTTCATAGGCCTGCCACGAGGAACACTTGATCCAGTTGTGCTCTTCTGAGCACCGGCGTGCATTGTACACGTACACGTTAGTCAATATGGTACGTCACCAAAGTTTACAGTAGGGGTCTCAAAGATGCAACCTGCAGACTTATTAGCTGTAGCCCGCCAAGCTCCCCTCTCCCCCCACAAGTTATTTCCTGTGGCTGCCAACCTCCCTTCCACCCCAGCGTGCCCATCCCTGCTCCTCTGCTTGCCTCCAGGAGCTTCCCGCCATCAAGCATCTGTTTGGCAGCACTTAGCGCTTTCCAGGAGGGAGGGGAGAGGAGCGGGGAGAAGCATGCTTAGGGGAAGAGGTGGAGCAGAGGTGGGGCAGGGGTAGGAATTTGGGGAAGGGGTTGGAATGGGGGTGGGGAAGGGGTGGGAAGAGGCGAGGCAGGGGTGGAGGGGGTGTCAGTGATGCGACCCTCGGGCCAATGTACTAGTCCTCATGTGGCCCTCATGATCATTTGAGAACCCTGGTTTACAGGGACAAATGGGTTTTGTGATCCCTAATTTCTGTGTTGGGCCCCTGACAAAGTACCACGATTGGCAGTCTCTGACCAATAAAGGCCCAGGACTTGAGTGGCAGGCCAGGTTTAAGGAGCAATGCCAGAGCCAGAGACTGAACAGTGCTTGGCAAAGCTCTGCTTGGATCACATCAATGCTAATTTCCCCATCTCATTTGCTGTCACTATATTAATCTTCAGATTTTTAAGAGGCAGAAAGAAGATAGCCTCCCCTGAGTGGAAAGACCAAAAGAGGTAAAAAGCAAAAAGGGAAGAGATGGAGAGGGTGAATCTGGACCAGTGCTGGAGAAGCTAGACTTTGAATATATTTATTTGGGGACTGATTCAGTAGAACTGTCTAGTATCCTACAAAAGTTTACAGAGGGTCTGCATAAACCACAAGGAATAAATACAGCCTTTCTTTCCCTCCTCTTCCCCCACTTTCAGATATTTGGAGTTCATATTACCATTGCATGATTGGTTTGTTTGCTCAATTCAGTTAAATATTAAGGATTATCCACTATATTCTGGATAGGTCACTCAGGGGACCAACACCAATGCTGGAAATAAGACTTGTATATCTCTGATGACAAAAGGCTTTGTCAGTAATGAATTTAAGCAGGGAGAGGAGGGCCCTTTTGTAAATGCCTGGTAGATAAAGCCAAAGATATCTCAGACACCTATGCTTTAAGGTTTGTGCATAAATCCTATTACTTCACCATAGAACATCTACACTAAGCCTTCTTGTGTTCTGGCCTTGCTTGCTTTTTTTGCATGCCCATATATGAGTGGCATCATGTCTCTTTCTTTCAAAGTAAACTAAATCAGAATTCTGATGAGCGGAGAACTTAAAAGTGAGCAAACCAAAAGGGATGCACATCCACAGGCCTGAAAATGCCCATACGCTTCTCCCCGCAAATGAGCGTTTATCAAAATAATCCTCCTGGTGTCTAAATGAGAGCTGGCTACACCATAGATAAACTCAAATACAAATCATTTGAAAGATCATATTAATCATAGAAATGTAGGGCTGGAAGGCACTTTGAGAGATCGGCAAATCCAGCTCCCTATGCTGTGGCAGGACCAACTATATCTCCCTGACAGCTCTTGGTCTAAGCTGCTCTTAAAAACTTTTAATGATGGGGATGCCACTACCTGCCTTGGAAGGTTAACAGAGTTCGAAAGGTTTTCCCTAACATCTAATCTAAATCTCCCTTGTAGCAGATTAAGCCCATTACTTCTTGTCCTACCTTCAGTGGACATGGAAACCAACTGATCACCGCTGTCTTTATAACAGCCCTTAACATATTTGAAGGCTGTAATCAGATTCACCCTGAGTCATCATTTCTCAAGATTTAACATGCCCAGGTTGTTGATTATTTCAAAAAGTGCTGAGTGTTTCCCCACTCTGATCACTGGCCCCTTTTATGATCTTTCAAGCAGGCACCCTGTGGTGGGGCAGCTGTGTGACAGCGGGCTAGAGCAGGCCAGAGAGGCTGTGTAGGCCAGCAGCCAATCAGGAAAGGGCTTACTAAGAGCCAATCAAGACTCAGCTTGGCTATATATAAATGCAGCCCAGAAGAGCAGCAGGCAGTCTGTCCCAGGCCTTTGATAGGGGGAAGGTGTCTCTCCTGAGTGAGGAGACCAGCACCTGGAACAGTGCAGTGCTGGACAGGCTTGGAGGAGTAGAAGGGAACTCCAGTCCACCATCTGCCAGGCTGCACGCCCTGAGGGAAGGGCCTAGCCAGTGCAAAGAGGCTGAAGGGGAGGTAGCCCAGGGACAGAGGCACACAAGGGGAGAGAAGGAGGGCAAGAAGGCTGCCACCAAAGGGTTCCTGGGTCGGGATCCAGTGTAGAGGGTGGGCCTGGGTCCTCTCCCTTCCCCCTTGCATGAACACACAGCCAGTGTATGTGGTGAGAGTGGACTGCCCCAGACTCCTGACACTGTGGGGTGTGGTTGACCACGGTGGCTGGGGCGCAGAGAAGGACTGCTGATAACACCAGACCCCCAGAAGGTGATGAGACCAGAGCAGTGGGTACTGTCGGAGGGCAGTGTCCTGAAGAGGACGCTGCAAGTTGGGAGCAATGCAGGTCCACATGCCAATAGAGGGTAATATGACAGATGGGACACCACCATGAGGGGGTGCTCCACTGGACTGAGCTAATTCCCAGAGTCACCAGTGGGAGGCCAACCCCATCACACACCCAAATTAGAGACACCCCAAATCACCCATGATTCCTGAAGTCTTGATCTTTGACCTTCTAGCCTTGGCAGTGTGACTTGAGAAATATATCAGCAGTTCAGAACTTTTAAGGCTAAAGGAATCCTGATAATCTAGTTTGACTTCCTGCATAACACAGGCAAAAGAATTTCCTTCAGTAATTTCTGCAAGCCCATAATTTCTCGTTCATCTACAGCAGAATCTCTTAGACATTTATCTTGATTTAAAGCTTCCAAGTGATAGAAAATCCACCATGTCCCTAGGTAAGTTGTCCCAATGACTAATAACACTCATTAAAATGTGTACCTTATTTCTAGCCTGAATTTGTCTATCTGCAGCTTCCAACCATTGGATCATGTTGTGACGGGTTGCTGCCCCTGGTGTAAAGTCTGGGAGCTGTGAGAAACTGCTGCACCCCTCTAACCATTCAGTTGGACTGACCCTGCTCACACTGCTTCCTTGGTTGGACACATAGCCAGCCTTATCCAGGCCCTGTTATCATCCAGTATGACAGCAGGTGGTGCCACACACCCAAACTGAGCTCCCTGAGAGTACTTCACCTCAGCCATCCAAGTAGGAAGAGCAGATCCCAGCCAGGTTCCCAGCTCCCCAGGCATGCACACACCCCCTCTAGAGTATAAACTCAAAATTATATCATCTTGCACTGCACAGGGATCTATACAGTGTTAATCCATTAATATGTCTGCCCCCTCCCTCAGTGTGGAGAGGAATAAGCACATTTGTGGTAACCAAACTGAGATATTTCTCCCCCACACATTTCACTTAAAGGCACGCTGGTTTAGGTTAAAATATAAACAAGTTTATGAATTACAAAAAGAAAGATTTTAAGTGATTATAAGGGTTAGCAAACAGATTACCTAACAAACAAAAAATTAAGCTTAACATACTAGATAGATTGGATATGAATTAGCTGTTCCTCACCCTCACTGATGAAACAAGAAGGCTTGGAGAGGCTCAAAACACAAGCTGCACTTGCTTTGCAGGTTGGACTCCCCACGTTTCCATACACAAGCTAGAAATCCCTTTAGACTGGGTCAGTCCTTGTCCCTCAGGTGTTTCCAGGAGTCCTTAGTGTGGAAAGTGAACAACAACCCAGAATGGGCCCGTCCCAATCAGCTATTTACACTGGAAGCATCTTGCCTATGGGTGTCATCCAGGTGTGACTAGGTGTGAAATACACATACAGCATCACTATTCAGAACTTCAGATACAAAAATGATACATGCATATAAATGATCATATTCAGCAAATCATAACCTTCCAACAACACATGACCCAGCTTGTAAAAAAAATGCATCATCATTATGCCATAATCATAACCTAATAATATTACTGTGAAAAATATGGGCTGTAGTGTCAGACATACACTACCTTTTTCTGCTAGATTAGAGAACTGTCTACTGTCAGAAATCTTTTGCAAGTATAGATACTTGTATAGCATTATATGTCACCTTCTAACCTTCTCTTGGTAGAATAGAATAGATTGAGGTTCTTGAGTTTCTCACTGTAAAGCAGGTTTTCCAGACCTAAATTAATTCATGTAGCTCTTTTCTGAACTACTGGCAACTTCCTTTTTTGAAGTGTGGGCACTGGAACCTGACACAGAACTCCAGTGTTAATTATCATTATTTGAGTTCATAGGAAGTGTGGGAGCTTGGAGAGCAACACTCTTGTGCTGCATGGTTTGGAAAAGAGAACCTGGGAATAGACTGTGGGAGTGGCTTACTGAGGATGATGGAACTGGACGCCATGGCCAGGAAGACAGGGACAAGGATATGGTAAGTGAAAGGGGTTGTGGGTGGGGGGCTGATTGAAAGCCAGTTGTCTGGGAGCACATCATGGCACTCAGATTGGATAAGGAGCTGCAGGAGTGGGCGGTAGACGGGGACTAGGAAGGTGGAGCAGGGGATGTGATACAAAGCACAGAGATTGGACAAGCAGCTGGGTTGGTGGGGGAGAAATGGGACTGGCTGAGCACAGAGACTGGAACAAGACAGCCAGGGAGATGTGCAGGGGAGACTGAGGTTGGATGAGGGGCCTGAGGAAAGAGGGAACTGGAACTGGCTGGGCAAGGAAGCTGGGATTGGGATGAGAAGCCTGATGGATTGGGACAAGGAGCCAGAGGTGGGGAAGAGATGAGAGTCAGACTGGGACAGGTTGGCGGGGACAGGACAGAAGGGATCAAGCTTCAGGGGAACAGGGATAAGAGTCTGTGCCCACTAAAGCACACTCCCCTATAAAGCCTGGAACTTCAAGTCCTGAGCCACAGTAAGAGCTGCCTGGAGAGCCCCAGACCTTCCACCTGCCCTGGGCAGTTGGGGACATGGACTGGGGGCTGCTCTTGGGCAGTCCAGCCCCCTGCCAAGGGCAGCAGGAGGGTCCAGGGCTACCCACAGTAGTCTGGGCTCCCTGCACTGCTCTTCCCACAGCCTGGCTCTAGCTTCCAGTCTGGCTGGGGAGAGGCTTTGGGGGAAAGAAGAGGAGCAGGAGGTGGGGCCTCAGGGAAGAGGAGGGGCTGGGGGAAGGGCCACAGAGGGAGAGGGGCTTCTACATGTGTCCTGCTTTTGCCTTTTGAAAAGGTGGTCACCCTACCTGGAACAAAACCCGAGATTCCAAAACCTCACCATTTCTCTGCTGTCATCAGATACTGTGAAACCCACTAACAAAATTGTACCTCATTCGCCTCTAGTGCAGCTCCACATAAAGGGGGAAAGCATTCTATGGTATCAGTTTATTCTGGTATCTCAAGTGGCAGAGATCTGTGCAGTGGATCTACAGATGCCAATCCTGCTGCTGAAGCAGGTGGGTGTCAGTGTGATGCCACATAATGGAATTTCTGATTTGCAAAATGCCCAGAGAAAAAGTCTAGGAAATCTCTCTCATGCATGCACATATAACTAAGGTTAAAAGAATATTATTGAAGGTTGTAAAATCAAGCACGCAGAAGTTAGGAAATGCAAGAAATTATGTTGCCTGTGCAACCTCAGTTAGGTCCCCTTTTGTGTATGCATTATGCTAATCTTCAATTACATGATCACGTACTATATTTTCCACAGTACTCTGCCTCTTTCGGTGCACAGGACCAACTGGTGCTCTGGACATGAATCAGGATTATGTAGCATAAAAGGTTGTTGTCTGTAGGTTCCTTGCTTCATTTGTTGTGTAAATTCAAAAGTGTGTAGTGAATGCAGCAGGGGCTTTCAGGAAGAGAAAGGAGGGTCTTATGGTTAAGATAGATGAATGCTGACCTGGAGAACTGGATTCGATCCCTGCCTCTGCCACAGAATTCCTATGTGATGCTGGGCAAGTCACTTAAACCACACTTTTCACAGGTGGTCACTAATTGTGTGTTCCTCCTTTTCTGAGTGCCCGGCTTGAGATACTGTGGGGGGGCCTGATCTGCAGACGTGTTGAGCACTCTTATCTGCAACTGAAGTAAGTGGAGCTGTACGTGAATATAGAACGTGCTATATAGTGCTAAGCATTCTAAGGGGTAAGGAGTGCAGGCCACACCCATGGAATGGGGGACTATATCCTGGAAAGCAGTGATTCTCAAAAAACTTTGGGGCTCAGAGTGGACAAACAACTCTACATGAGCTCCAAGTGTGATGCTGTTGCAGAAAGGTCTAAAGGACCTTTGATATATAAACAGTGGCGTAGCAAGTAGGAATTGGGAGGTGATTTTACCTCTGTATACAGCATTGATGAGACTGATACTGGAATATTGCATGCAGACAGTTCTGGTGGCCACATTTTAAAATGGATGTTGAAATACTGAAGTGTGATGAAAGGAGCCACAAAAATGATTGGCAGGCTGGAGAAAATTCCTTACAGTGAGAGACCTGAAGAGCTCAATCTGTTTTTGTTTATCAAAAAGTAGATTGAGAGGGGACTTGATTATAGTGTGTAAGTATTTCCCAGGGAGAAAATACCAGGTACTACAGTGCTCTTTAATCTAGTCGACAAAGGCTTAGCAATAACTGACATGTGGATGCTGAAGCCAAACTGATTCAAATTAGAAATAAGGCACACATTTATAACACTGAAGGTGATTTGACCAGTAGAAAAAACTACTAAAGGAAGTGGTGGACTCTTTATCTCTTGATGTCTTCCCATCGACTCTGGATGCCTTTCTGGCAGTTATGCTTTAGTCAAACACGTTATTGGGATCAACTGAGGGTGCTCAGACAAGATGGCCCCTTCTGGCCTTTAAGTCTATGAACGTATTCTAAAAATACATATGAGAGGGTCTCAAACTGGGCATGTAAAATTAGTAGAGATTTTGTAGCTTGATCTCTTTGTCTCAGCTCTCACCTGTAAAATGGGGAAAATTCCCTTCCTCCCCCCAGGATTTTGTGAAGGTAAATGAATGTTTATGAAGAACTCAGATACTATACTGAGAAGCAACCTAGAAAAACCCAGGAGGAAATTGATAATTCTGTCTTCAAGGCAGGGTTTCACTAGTGTGAGGAAACGAAACAAACTATTGAATAGCAGCTCATTAAATGAGCACCTTCCAGCCTGTGCACTGACTGAGGTGCGGGTCTTGTAGAAACAATAGTATGAGCTCATGTAGTTAAAGACTGTGTCATAACACATACATGCAGAGTGGGGATTGGGCTGAATAGCATCCCACTCTCACCTCGCTAGGGAGCCTGGGCATTCTGAGCATGCAGGCAAGAGCGGCATCTCAGAATTCTGCCTTAGGGTTTGGTTACATGTTGAGATTTTAAAAATTCAGAAGTGTCCAGCTGAAATAAAAAGGACATAGGCTTGTAATTGTCCTTGGGATGTTTATCCCTGCCTTTTATTCTTATGGTCTTCTCCCTTCATCTGCAATCATGTATAAATAAAAGTAACCCCTGAATGACATAAAATTGGCATAATAAATCCTTGCCACTCTCCCTTCAGTTTGCTACTTAAGTGTTTATAGGATGAATGAAAGGCAAAGAAGCTGAAGAGCATTAGGGAATAGGACCTAATATGTGTGAAATGAGTTGCCTTTTCGGTGTCTTTTTATTATTACGTTGGGTGGAGGTTACAAAACCTTAACCATAAGGATTGGTGGTAAAATTATTTACAGCATTGATGACTTTCATGTTATTTGGTGTTTTCCTTAAAGTTCCAGTTCCTGGAGTCATGTGACTCTTTGAGACGTTCAACTTTTATTTTTAAAATGAAAAAGTTTCTAACCCTCAAAGTTACAGCGAAAAGCTTGAAAATGTGAAGCTTAAAGATACAAAAACCCAAAGGCAAATGAAAAGAATGCAAAACTTATTATGAATTTAAAATCCCCTGAGGCTTTTTAAGGCCTGACTCATTATATTTGAACACTTCAGGGTAGATAGTACAACTGATAATTTAAGTTGTTCCAGTCTCAGTTATCTGTGTACCAGTTTTTTTGCCCTAATTGGACAGTTCCATCCCTCCACAATAGTGCATGTGTTCATGGGGGAAAGAAAGGGGGCAATCCTCAATATCTCAGTGTAGTGACTCTCGACACGGAGGCTTGTCCAAGCAAGGACGGTGGGTCTCTTATCTAGCATCAGCTCAAGTCATCAAGTCACAGCTAAGCTCTGCTACTGCTAATTGCCTTCAGTTTTTCTAGCCGCCAAGGAATGCTCCTGAAATGTAGTTTTGCTTTCACCTCATCTACTTTTGCAGGCATCACTTCTGTGACTCACCTAAGGTTGATCAGTGATAAATAAAATATTAGCTCATATTGCTATCTATTGACTAATCAAGCTGGTTGAATACCAGGCGTTTTGATATTCTTATTGGTCCTGAATCAATAGCATCAATCTTCATTTTCATCGAGTTGTAGGAAACCCCAAGAATGTGTCCATTCTGAAAAAGTTGTTTTAGTTTCATGGGGTTCCATTCCGATAATCATTAAGAGCTACTATAGTGATTGGAATACAGATCTATTGATACTCTTGTGGATGTTACCAATATTATAGAACACATACTACGTGATGTTATATTAAATCTATTTTAACATAGTATTAAAAACAAAATACGTGATTATTTTGATAGAGACCCCCTTCGATTGATTATTACTAGCTACAGTAGAGACACTACATATTTCTAAACTTCAACAAATGCTATCTTTGTAAACGTATGATAAGTATTACGGTTAAGAGGTCAAGGGGACTTGTCATGTTTGCCTTTAGATCTCAGATAAAATTTCCTGCAAGAAACCAGAAACTAGATCAAAATTACTCTTGATAGTTGAAAATGAACAGAATGTGTCAATGTAAAGCTATTTAAGAACAGTAATCCCTGATGGATGCTACTACAGGGGTTGGGTGGGAACTCTTGCTGTTGTGGAAACATCCAAATGCATAAACCCATTCTTCTTTCTATACGCTGTACTGAAAATTAAACCAATTGTAAAAGCGTCTAAATGTAAGGGGACACATTTGGAATTTAATATATAATAAGATTTAAAAAATGCAAACTCTAGTCTACGTGCATGTATATGGGGGAAACTCAATTCAATGTGAAGTTTTCAGTTAGTGCTGGATGATTTATAAGTGATACTATTTAATTAAAAAAAATTATGCATTTCAAATTTTAAATCCCTATGAAACCAATGGGAGCAGAGATTCAGAAGTTATTGAATAGGTAATGAGGATGGCATGGGAATTAAATACCAAAACAGAGATTTTTCGTTCCTAAGCAGAAGAATAACTTAAATTTATGGTGCATATTGTAAACCAGTTTCAAAAGTGATGGCCTTTGACAGCTTCATTTTGACAGCGGGACACAGCTTTTGGGGTAATTTATGCAGCCTTGCTGATATGGCACAGAAGTACAATTATCCATTTACAGGACTTAGTTCTGAATTAGCAAAAATTTACATAACTAAAATGACCTTTTCTGATGATGATATGCTGAAAAGAACGAACAGTGCTTAAGTATGAATAGTTGGTTTAGGGGCAGCCTATCCTTCAACCATTCGACTCAAAGAAAATCCACAAAGAAACTCCGAAGTCCACTGTAAATGTCAACGTTATATGTTTTATTTTTTAATCAAGGAATTTATTTAAACCTCACAATATCCATGATTGACAGAAATAAAAAGACATTAGGCAATGAAATGAGAATATAAAATACATGATATGTAGAAAGGCAATCAGTGCTTTAGTCCAGTAAGAAGACAGTAAACAGGTGAAATGACCTTCAAAACTTCAACTCACTGTCTTTAAAAAAAAATACAATTCAAGTGATTTTTATTTCACCTTGTAAACAACATACAAGTCAAAATGGACAATGAGGTAATCTATACTACAGAGGATGATTTAAAACCACTAGATAAGACACAGTATTAAAGACATATAGAAATCATTGTTCACTTTGGTGTCTAGTATGGTTATTGTTGTTATTATCATGAGCAACGCATACTAGTTAAACCCAGTCTGGTGATGTTTGTCAACCAGCTGTTGCTTAAATAGTAATCCAAGAGGTAGTCAAGACCATTATCCTTTTAAAAGCTAGTTACTCTGACACTTGGTTTACTGACAGTGGTAGTAAATATCTGGGGACTTTCCAATATTCTCATAAAAATTCTACCAGAGTCATTAAAATGCAGCCCTGTTTAAGTATAAAACAGAAATGTGTGTTCATAGATCAACCTCACCAGTCAACAAGTATGCCAGAGGTAACACAACCAACATATCTTAAAAAGGCTATTGATAGTAACCAAAATAAGGTCTGATGCATTTAACAAGGCTTTGCTTGTCTCTAAAACAAATAATCAAATCTCATTAAGATACCTAGAAAATTAAAATTAGTGCATCTGCACATGTACATATCTTTCCCAATTACTTTTAAATCCAGCACAGGGGAATACACATATATATTTTTATGATAAACATTTTCTTACAGATAAATTAATTTAAATTAATTTTAAGACTTAATGAGATTTCTCATGCCCTTTTATAATTCTTCTTACAAAGAATGTTACAAGATCTATAAACACTTTTATGGGGCTCTATTCACAAAACTAAGTATATAACTAAGCAGTAACTCTGGGATAGCACTGGTGCAAAATAAAATTGAGCCAAAAAAGGGGAAGGCTTTAGGATTAAAACATACTACATTTGGCAGTCCCCAAAAACTGATTAAAAGCAGAACATTTTGGAAGCTAGAGACGCCAAATTCTACAACTACAACAAAAATGCCCACTTGAGTCTCCCCTCCCAAAATAGGCTCTTTAAAAAAATTTTTTTTAAATGGTTTAATCTTTTCACTATGCAACTGTGCACCTTATTTTAGCTTTTATTAGGGGAGGGATAGCTCAGTGCTTTGAGTATTGGCCTGCTAAATACAGGGTTATGAGTTCAATCCTTGAGGGGGGCCACTTAGGGATCTGGGGCAAAATCACTACATGGTCCTGCCAGTGAAGGCAGTGGGTTGGACTCAATGACCTTTCAGGGTCCCTTCCAGCTCTATGAGATTGGTATATATCCCACAATGTCTTCTGAGAGGAGATCAAATCCAGTATCTTATTTTTGGATGGGGGAGGAGATGCAGGAGAGAAATTCCTCTTATTTTAAATTTCATCTCCAGTAGTGTTGGGTAACTAGGAGTACAGCTCTTTCAGAAACTATTTTAATACAACTATGTGGACTGGTTCCATTGTGAGGTGTTCTGGCACATTTAATCAGGATATGGGAATCAAGGCTACTCCTATAATGGACTCTTAAATGGAGAATACTCTTCACTTCATCATCAAAAGTGAAGGAACAGTAAAAGGACCCCAAAACATGGATCTGCCCCATAAATGTATAGGATTCCCAAGGACCCATAAAGCTCCTTCTCTTATTCATTTGAAGCAGTTTATTTAATCTGAATAACTGGGGATGAAAATCAGACATTCTGTTGCAATCCAGTGCTAATTAGTTACTTATCACAGTTCTGCAGTTAGCTTTAGTGCAGGGATCGGCAACCTTTGGCATGTGGCCTGCCAGGGTAAGCACCCTGGCAGGCCGGGCCAGTTTGTTTACCTGCCATGTTTGCAGGTTCGGCTGATTATGGCTCCCACTGGCCACAGTTTGCTGTCCCAGGCCAATGGGGGTGGCAGGAAGCGGCACGGGCTGAGGGATGTGCTGGGCACCGCTTTCTGCCGCCCCCATTGGCCTGAAGCGGTGAACTGCAGTCAATGGGAGCCGCGATCGGCTGAATCTGCGGACGCGGCAGGTAAACAAACCAGCCTGGTCTGCCAGGGTGCTTACCCTGGCAGGCCACATGCCAAAGGTTGTCGATCCCTGGGTTAGTGTCTGTGTTTTGTTGTTTGTGAACAGTGCCCACAATCCTTTTGATGAAAAAAAATATAAACTGTAAAGAAATGTTTGGAGACTTTTCACAATTTCAAACGGATGCTTCATTTTAAACAAGTATTTGCTCTAAAGTATGCAGTGGTGGATTACCAATTTACATATATAGTACAGATAAAGAGGTATGTACCATAGGATCAACAGCCACCTTTAAGGCCAGAGCAGCACAAAGGTGTGTTTATGCAGTAAGTATGAGGTAGCCTTTTGCTGTAAACAGAATAATAATTTTATTGTTACCTATGTAAACGAAGTGGGCTTGATACTTTTTTTTTCAGAAGATCTGAGCACCAATAACTGCTATTGGAAATCAATGGGAGCTGCAGCTGCTCAGCATATCTGAAAATCAGACCCTGTGAATGTAAAGTCACAAATATTCACACAAGCAACCAGTACAAGAATACTGCTTTATCACTTATTTTCACAGGAAATCATAATACAAAAAGTTGATATCTGATTATAAGAAACGTAGGTGTATGTCAACTCAGAGGTAGTTATTATTATCAGTATACAATACTTATATAGAGATATAAAGGTCTAAGTCTATTTGGTTTTGTTCTGAGTAAGTAGGCCTGTAGACTATTCTGTAAAGAAAAAATAACATTACATGGTATATTCCCTGAGCAAAGTTCTTTGTCCTGAGTATGCTATGTAATAGTGATAACATTCTAATATACAAAAATAAAAACTAAGCTTTCAATAATAAGATAGGTTTGGTATGTGCTCTTAGCAGTTCAGTCAAAACTATGTCAACCTGCACCAGGAAGGTCTGTATGTCAGGATTACTTATTTCCTAATGATCTCAGCTCTGAACTTGTTATATGTAAACAGGGAATGACCAATTTTCAAATCTACAATGGCCTATTTCTATAAGGAACTTTGGTTTAAATTTTCAAAGTGACCTAAGTTTTGCATCTTTGCTCTTTAACCTGGTTATTACACCTGCTAGAAGGTTAAGCAATGCCACTTTGATTTGTCTACATAATTTAAATAAGTTTACATTCCTCACGTAAGGCAAGGAAGTACTTCTCTATAGATACATCACATTCAATATCGTCAAAGGTAAGCTTTGCATTACAGCATACTGAGAACATCAGTACAAACCATTGAGATTCACACAAACACTGTCATGGAATTCAAGCAAAGTTCATCTGCGGGTCTCCCGCCCTTCACAGAGGCAGCTGATCTGTATCTATTTACTGCAGCAGCAGCAGCTACAGTAAAAGTTTCATGTGGCAAGACAATTTGGGGCCTGATGCACTGCTGGTGTAAGGCCACTGCAGCCAATGGCATTACAACAGATATGAATTTGGCCCACGATAGCCTTTTCATATGTGCTATATTTCTTTTTTGATTATCTGAGCTTAAACCTACCTTCCTGTCTCAATTTTTGTAACCGCCTACGTTTATTGCCAATGTTAAGCATTATACAGATTTCTCCAAAGAAATTACATCTGCAATGGGATGGTTAGAAGGACATTTTCTTAGGTATAATTTGTTAATCTACCAATTGCAAATGGACCAGGTTATGGATGGCCATA
Organism: Chelonoidis abingdonii; assembly: GCF_003597395.2. Classification (NCBI taxonomy): domain Eukaryota; kingdom Metazoa; phylum Chordata; order Testudines; family Testudinidae; genus Chelonoidis; species Chelonoidis abingdonii. The sequence continues at coordinate 83,568,397 of NC_133771.1, read as the reverse complement.
GCGCAGCCATGGGTTGGTTAAAGTGCAGCCCAGTGAGTTTTAGAATGGGGCTTGCAGACATGTTCATCCTCAGTGCAGAGGAGCAGTCCTAGCACGTACTGAGTCGAGGCTGGTCTGCAGTCTTCTCCATTTCATAGAAAGCAGATGGAGTCCTAGGGCTTCTGGCAAGTGTCGCAATGTTTGCATGTCCCTGCTCTAAGGCCTCTCTGCGTCAGCTGTGTATGTTCTTCACTCAATACTGTACTTTTACTATATGAATAGCAGGGGATGCTGATCAACTGTAAGTGCCCATATAGATTTATTCTCCACCAAGGCTGTACCCCAATATGTCATTAACTTTGTGTTTCTTTTTCCTTTATCTTAAAAAACCCTAGGGAGTTCTCTCCATGACTTTCAGTAGTAAACAAGGGGGAAATCCCGTTGATCTATACACTGACTCAGGGGGACAAATTGGGACCAAGGGAAGCAGCTTCTGCAGCCCCAAGATTTTTCACAAAACTCAACGGGGGCAAACAGGGTGGTAGCTTGATACCACTCAAACCAATCAGTTCAGAACAACTGACACATTTTCCCTCACACAACGGTCACCTAACTTAAAATTAAGCCATATTCATTTAACACAACATTTGAGATCTCAGCGCAGAAACTACACATTCATTGTCTTTTCTGGAGTCTTAACTCCTGAAGAAAGATTGTGGCAACAGAGTCGTACTTAACCAAGGCATGCCCTTGACAGGTGTGGAGAACAAAACAACATTGCTACACTTTGGGCATCAAGAACAAAATATCTACCCAGAATAGAGGGTTAGGGGAATGTCTTAGTATTCTTAGTACCGTATCATTGGCAGCTTTGAGAGGTGACGTGTCCTTTGGTTCACACAAAAGTAACAGTCATGATCTTAACTGGTTTTTAAAGCATGTTTCAAGATTGCTGCCAGGAATGAGTATCCAAAAACATTCTGAACCATGACTATTGCTTCACAATGGATGATGAATCCTGGGAAATAGAGAATGTTCTGCTGGTGTGTATGTATACATATACAGAGATAGAGACAGCCATTATAGATATGCATACATACAGACAGAAAGACATGATAGAGACACATGCACTCGTGCACATCCACACATACAGGCAGTAAAACACAAGACACTCTGCTCAAATGTAATTTGCTTGGAGTGATTTGTCTATTAAAAAAAATAAATTCACAGTTCCTCAACAGTAGTTAAAATTTCAGGTCAGCTACTGATAGTGAAATTACTTCCCCTGTTCTTGCATGAGGTAGACATTCCAAGAGGGTAAAGAAAATGAAAGGTTATGACAAAGCTCTAAGTTTTTTTCCTTTTTTGAACAGAAGGCCCCCTTCTGCTTTGTTCTTCAGGAGATGCAGATAACTTACTGGCAGAAGCTTCTTGTGGTGACCTGCCTGAACGTTCTAAGATCTCTGACCTTCCCTCCTGAGAATAAGATGGAGATGAATGGACATAAGCCCCTCCCCCTTCTCTCAGGAAAGAAGAAGTGGAAGGCTGTGGTTCTGCTTCATATCTTCCCTGAGAACTAATGGGCTGTTGTGAAACAGTTTTATGAGGGCAGTTAGCCACCATGTGCATGATGCTCTGACAGTAATGGCACTTCTTTGGCTGTGGAGGTAAACTACATTCCTTAGCGTGATGATCAAGGCCACCACAGTTGTAGCATCTGCAAATGAAAAAGAGAGTCTGTTATAAAATACGTCAATACAAATATTCTTCAAAACATTAAGAAAGAAAGAGGAAGAACCAAATCTTATGTGTAAACAATTTTTAATTTCATGTGAAGACATACAGCACATTTGTAAAACAGTGGGAGTTTCCACTCAATATTTTATAGTATTTATTTTCTGGTTGTAAGGATTTAAGGTGAGCTATTTTTCAGAAGTTTCTGAGTGATTTAGCTGCACAAAGTGAAAGTGAATGGACTTGTGCCCCTCAATCACTTAGGTACTATGAAAATCTCATCCTCATTTAGGCCAGATTCTGCCACCTTCATTCATACTGATGAGTATCTTCCTCCACAAACACTTTGGTATCACTCACACAGAATCTGGCCCTTAATTAGAGTCTGATTCAAAGCCCACTGAAGTCAGTGGGAGTCTACCTACTGACTGAGTCCTAAGGCCAGATTTTCAAAGGTATTTAGGTGTCTAAAGATCCATTTAATAGCTTTAAAAATATGGCCTGGGTACACAAAAGGTGAAGTTCTAAGGGCTCTTTTCTATGAGACCCAACAGTTACCGACACTGTGTGCAAATACATTAGAAAAATATATGAAGGGAATAATGATTTTATGTACCCCTCAAAGGCAACAAAATTTAAAGTCCAGAATCAAAAATAAGCTTTATAGTTTATTAAACTGTAAAAATGGGTGTTTGGACTCTGCCAAAATGTACCAGTTGTATTTCCCGTTAATAAATAATCTCGGAAAAAGTGCTTGGGCTGATAACATTAGAATTGTCCACTAGAGGGCACCAAATATTCAAACATGTGCCCACAATAAAGTCTGTAGCTCAGGTAATGTAGATTAAATATCTTTACTTCAATATTTGTAGCAATAAACTGTTTGAGTGCCAGTGTGCTTAACTTGGCTAATGGATGAACGTGTTGCAAAAAAAATTAGGCTATGACGGCCTACAAGTTCATCCTCATTAATTAGACCTCTTCGTGCCATATTGGTTACTAGGTGGAGAAGAGTCCTCTGTTAAAAGTTGAATAATATGGTGGAATTTGATAAAAAAGAAGTTCATGCTTTTTGATAAACAGTCCCACAGTTTACCCAACCCTTTCAAAGGAATACACTACCATAAAAATGGTATGGCATCTAAATTAGTCACACCCAACAGAGCAAAGGGGATGTTATGATGATAATGGCTAGATCATTTCCCCCACCAGGTAACAGAAAGGAAATCTCTGCAAAGGTCCCTTTGAAGAGGAGTTCCTCCCTGATTCTTTCCTCTGTGGGGCAGAGAAGTGGAGTTGAACCTCCCATGATCCAGAAGGTTTGTAGGAGACTGGGCTGGAGGCAGTTCTGGAGCTCAGGGGTTCTCCCCACTGCCTGCTGTTGCAAGATTTCTGTGAACTCTCCTGGCCCCGGGCTGCCCCTAGACCTCCCTTAAAGGAATGTTCTCTCACCACGGAGGAGGTTCTGTAGGAAAAGTTATACTATCCTGTGTTCTGTTACCTTTCTCAGTAATATGTGCAGGGATTAGAAGGTAGGGGCAATGATGTGCTCCCACCCCCAGCTCACCCACCAGATCCCAACAGTGATGCAAGGGGAATGGTGTCATGGACCCAACTCCCTGAGTGGAAGGTCCTCTCCATGCCTGAATCATTGGGACATAGTAAGAGGGAGATGGAGGCCAGGAGGAAGCTTTTGGCAATACCTATTGCTAAGAGGTTGCAGCATGGTTCTGAAAATATAACAGTGAGAGTCATAAAATGGGTTTACTGTTTTCTTCCTTGGAAACTCAGAACTCAACCCAATTAAATTTAAGTCTTCTAAAACCAAACAGAATGTCCAACTATTACATGGCTTTAGCCTTTAAGACAGCCATGCCAATGATTAAACACACAGCCAGAATGTAAATACTATACTGGTAATCTTGTTAACTCTAAGGGCTCAATCCTGCAGTTCTCAAGCAATACCTCACTGAATGATCCTTATTTATATGACAGGCTACATTTATGATTTCTTGAAACGTGCACAGTATACATTCTTGTACTATTTGCTAAGAAGAAAATACTTGCACAAACTGTTAAGTCATGCCCAGAATGCAGGTCTGTGAAATTAATTTCTTTCATGTAATAGGACCATCATGTTACATTCATCTTGACCTTTGTATAGATATTTGCTGTGTTTCCATAATTGGCATTATACATCTTACACATGCATACATTTAATTCATTGTTTACCATTTTACTGAGGAAAGTGACACCAAATCATATGATGTGATTTCCATGCTTAACTTACAAACCCGTTAAACAAGGAAAATAGTGCTTACACAGACCTGCTCCAAAGCCCACTGGAGTCACTACGAACTTTTCTATGGACTTCAGTGGGCTTTGGATCTAACTCACGGTTAAATATTTTAAAATTGCAGTTCACTGGAAAACTGCAGTTTTAGCCAGAACCCTGCAAACACTTATGCACATATTTAACTTTGTGACTGTTGTGTTTGTCTACTTGCATGCCCAGACTTAAGCATGGATGTGCATATTTGCCTTAGCTTATGAAATAGATATCACTTTTGGAAAAAAAATTGCTAAAACCAGTATACAGTTTATACCAGCCTTGAAAAATTGCCATGAACATTTCCAAGCAAGTAAGGGGAACCTTCTCCCTCTAACAATTCTTGCCCACCCATTATAATGATCAAAAAAATTCCTTGCCTTGGCCAAGCTGAATTTTGCAAGGGCAATTTATAACTTGAATAAGTCAAATGATACACAGAATTCAAAGTATTTTTTAAATACTTGCATACACTGTTTCATCACATCAATTGCACCCATTTTTTAGAAGTATAACAAAAAAAAACACCCTAAAATGAGTCTATAGGTGGCTTCAGATGAACTGCTAACATTTTAAAATATTCAGTATACATCTGTTTTTTGTGTAATCAGCCAGCAGGATTGAAGAACTCTTTCTCAAACTGAGTCTGTTTGCATGTATTGTAAACTGACCCAGCAATCTTAATTACCCTCTGCCGTTGAAAGGAAAAAAAGAAAATAGGCAAGGTTTTACAAACCACAGTCGTCTAGCATTTATTTCCCCAATATTTCAGCAAGATTAAATCAAATGTTAGATATTTCACATGCAGCTTATTCTCTAAGACCAAAATGATAGATATTTCCTAAGTTTAGTAAAAATGTTTTCATGTATTAAACATTGTATATTGGTTTCCTTTCCCTCAGTCACTGAAGCTATTTCAAAACAAATTACCAAATTTACATCTCTTACTGGTATATAGCTATGCTTGTCAGATAAACTTTCTGTAAAACCACTAGATAAAACAATAAGAGTGACAACTGAAAAATAATGACAATGATCCTGTCTATAAGCCCCCTTCCCCCAAAGTTCTAAAAAGATGCTAAAAAATAAAGGGGAGGAAGATGTTAGGATTTAAATTTGATATTAAAGAATGGTGATTTCTTTCTATATAGTATCGGATATTTATTCTGTGACTTCTTATCTATGTGTTAGTAAGGATTGTAATCCACTTTGGGAATTATATATCTGACCTTAATTCTGGAGAGAATTTTATAGCTGTAAATTTAACTTATTTTCACTTCCTTCCTTTAGGATCACATTCATCCAGAAGCTTCCTCTCTCTCTCTCTCTCTCTCTCTCTCTCTCTCAAAAGAGTTCGAAAATAGGTTAAAGGGCCTCAGTAATAGAGTAGACTGCAGCCACGGACAAATCAATTTAATCAGTCACTATGGTATGCACTGTGTTATCCAATTCAGTGAACCATTTCACCTCACCAATTGACCAAGAACCTGCTGTCAGGGCCCCTACTTCCACTCCAGGGGCCTCAATCAGCCTTTGCATCTATATTTATCATTATATCCTGCTTTCAAAATAGTTTAAAACCATCCTACCACCACCACCACGTTTTCTTAAATTTCTGGTAGCGTTTTTTTGTTGCGCTTGTTTTAATAAAAAGCCATTATAATCAAACTGTAATTTGGTTTGTCAGCCATGTTTCTGTCACCAAGCAAGTCAGCCTGCTGGTTGAAGTGTTGCATTAAATTGTGTATGTGCCTGTTCGTGTGCGCCTGGACTTAAACAGGAGGGTGGTATTTATTCAGTTCTTCTGACTATTTATTCGTTCCTTGTCAATCACTCTTACCAGCAGGACAGATCACACCCCATTCTGAAATGCTTTCGTTCTCATGGGATTGACACCAAAATGGAAATGGTCAGCCACCTCGGAGCACACAAATGATACCACATGGTATCATTCATGCACATTGAAATGTGGTATTAACCCTTTTGTTCTAGCTGAGAATTCAAAATACAAACTGCTTGTAATTGCTAATGTGTCAGCTATATATTCTTACCTTACACCACAATGAAACCTAATACATTATGATACACAGGCACAGGCTGATCTATGTATAGATTTGTATATTCTTGTGTACACACTGTATACATAAATATATAGAACAATAGACAGACAAGCTTATGCAAAGGAAAATTAAGCAAGTTCACATTTGAACATGCATATATAATCCAAACCAATAACACTGGAATAGGTGATTATCCAAAATAAAAATACCACTGAAACATGGTGATTAACTCAGCATTTTAAAATAAAGTTAAAATAAAACAAACTACTATACATCACGTGATGTCTAGGTCAACATGAAGTCTAAAGCAATGCTAAAACAAGCACGAGCAACTCCTGATTCTGTTTCTTGGGAAAGATCTGCTATAAAAGGAACAGTCCTCCATAGTCTTAATAGGCTGTGATAATTTATTAGGTGACTGCATGCTCAAAACCTAACACAACATGAAGTATAGATAAAGAGATGACAATTATCCTAAATGTGAACACTGCCTCGGCACAGTTAGCTGAGTAAAGGAGGTAGATTAAGACTGCTTCTGAGACACAAGGAATGAAAAATTTCATGAAATAAAAGCCTTAGGAAATCTGTCTAGCATCATTTAATAACATCCTCAACATACTTTAAAATCAACACCAAGAAAACAAGTCTATTAAAATCTACAGCTGAGAAAGGAAATATAAAAAACCCACCACCTTAGGAATTTAAGAAACATTTCTCCTTCCAAAGACCGGTTCACCATCAATTCATAGTTAAACTGAGAATTTTACAAAGTAGAAGAAAACCCTTAAATGAATAGGAATAAAAATAACCTGAATGTAATAGGTGCAATATTAACTGTAACCAAACTGATGACTGGAATTCATTTTAAAATCACCTATGCCTTCAGAAGCTTAAATGCAAAGTAAAACGCTTCTAGCATTTAGCTTTCCTTAACTTAAACTCATGTTTTCATGTTCATACTTACAAACAGTTTTATAGTAACACCAGCACTGTCTTGCAACAGTTTGCCATAATTACAGTTCGGCTGACCTAAGCAACCAGGAAGGCCAGCACAATTGTGTGCATCTTCACGCTGACCTATAATATGATTGGGACAATAAGCCAATATATAAGACGAGTAGAGAATAATTGTGTAGCTTTATGGTGTTATCTGTTGTCAGAAAAAACTTTAAATTACTTACTGGTGACTACATGATTTTTTTACAACTAATTAAAGGGTGCGGGGGAGGAAAGGGCTGCAGGCAGCAGTGTTTAACTCATTTAAATGTTCCCTGGCCAATTCCTTCCCCGCCCCCCCCCCCTTTAAATACTAACCGGTAATAAATTTGCATTTTGGTGCACTGTGAACAGTGAATGGTTTCTAATACAGTGCTGGGGCTGGTGGTTTAAATGCTTTGAAAGATGACATTTTACAGCAAGTGCAAATTAGAGGTTTTACAACACATGACACATAGACTAAAAGGCAATGTTTAAGAGACCTAAGTTTACAAATAAAGTTTTCTTTAGTCATTAGCTCCACAATATACTTGAGGAAATGAGAGTTTTGAAAGCAAAACACAGGGAAGTTTTCTCTAATTATCCTATTCGATGCTAGGGGAGTTAAACTATCCATGACATAGGAAAAAAGATTAACATTGAACATAATTGTTTCAGTATTCAAGGGCTTCAGTGATATTAGTCTGAAGAACATGGGAGTGGGGGGGGGGGGGGGGGGGAAGGGAACACCCACACCTTCCCTTGCTGAGCCCGGTTCAGATGTAAACAATTACAGACAGAACATATATGATGAGAGTAACTATAAGAAAATTGCCTGCCCCTGACACTATGTTTTATCATTCACTTCAGTTAGGGCAATGCAGCAGCCAAAGTCAGAAATGTTTCTACAGGTCTGTCACATCTTAGGCGCATTTAACATTTGCGATTTCAGCTTTACAAGGTCAGCAAAAACAAGAAAAAAACAAACAAAAAAGAGAAAAATAACAATTTAAATACTGTTTCTGTAGTGCGGGCAATTCTGCCCGCCATTAAACTCAATGTAATTTTGACTCTATGCGATTTTTGCTTTACGCGCTGTGGAACGTAACCCCAGCATAAGATGAGACAGACCTGTACTGCATTAAAAGATGCTTCAGCCTGTCCAAAGTCATCTAACCTATGAGTTCATTTTTCATAGAAATCAAGAATAATTTTTATGGATGATTTCAAGGTTCTAATAACCCAAGACTGGATATTAAACCTTTCCCAATAAGCATTCTAAAGCTGAGAGCACCCCATTTAATTTCCTGCAGATAAACACAAGCCTTAAAGATGTTCGTGTTATGCAAAGGCTAAACACTGCTGCTGCAGGCTATAATACCAAAGGACCTTTATTTGTTAATTTTTTGTACAGAAATCAACAGTAAAAACGTCAGCCTGACTGAGCGCTAGAAAGTCACTTTAACCTACTTTTGTTTTAAACAGGGCTTCTTCCTCATATTACTTAAGAATATAAATGGTAGGCAGGAACATATCTGATGTCGTTACAGATACTGTGAACAGTAAGAGACAAGAGACACTGACTATAAGGTCAAAATCATCACAACTTGAAAACAGACAGCAACTGTCACCGGGGGGGGGGAGAGTATTTTTTGTCAGCTGCTACAGAAACAAAAGAAACAAGTTCTACGTGAACAGTCAAGAAAACTACATAGGGTCATGCATGTGGAACCTTAGATTAGAGGAAAAGAAGGGGGAAGGGCAGGCAGGAATTCAGGTTAGCTCTAGATTCTATGCAGCCTGCTACCCATTCCATTTAATCTCTTCATCCTGATTCTTATAAATGGAGGTTTATTTGTTTTATTAAAGGGAGGGTATTTTCTTAATCATTTTAAAATTCAGGAAATCCCAGAAGAATGGTCTTGCTCACTTGTGTTTAAAAAATAATGGCACAAATACTGCTCATTGCATAGGAATTGTATTAATGCAGTTGCGAAGCATGTCACAGTGCTGCTTCACAACACATCAGGACACACTTTACACTGGTGTGCATTCTTTGCAATCCTATTGCACTGGTGTCTGAATTAGGAGGGCATCATGATCAGGCTTTCTTGAAGGAAAAAACCAATGTGAGACCTGTAACAAACACAAGACATGCCCACAAACATACTCTGCTCTAAGCAAAGAAAAAGACCACCTGAGTTTTAAACATTTTCCAGAAACTACTCTGCCTGTCTCACACACTGATTTTATTTAATACGTCACTTTCCTTTATTACCTTTCAATTAAAGCAGACAGAACATCACCAAAAAAATTGTATTTTCTTATCCATTAAAATGTTTATTTATATCTAAATTATGCTCCTATCATTTTAATAAAACATACCAGAAAACTACGTAAATTAACCCAGCTGGAATTTTAGACTATGGTACCTTAGAATCAAATTCAGATGTTTACAAACAGAGGGGCCTGACCCTGCAACTGTATCTGCTAATTTGGCCCCTTGTACCCACGCAGGAGGGACCCTGTTAGCTGTAGTGGCGGCCTACAGGGGGTCCATGCTGGGGAAATTAATTGCAACAGTGGAACTTTTAAGGTAAAATTCTGTTTGAAAATTCACAGCTTCACTAGGTTTTTGAGATGAATGAAAAGCTGATCTGCTCACCTTTATATCCCCTCCCCCTCCAAAATAAAAAATCTTATACCACAAGGATAATAAGCAAGATCTAAGAGGTTAAATTTCTGTAGAGGCTGTTTAAAAGCCTCTCTCTTCTCCTAAGACTGCCTTTTCCCCACATTTAGATAACCCCGATATGCTGTCACAAAGACACTTTCTGCATGGTTTCCAGTAACATAGCATGGATGTATGTGCTCATTACAAAAAATGAAATGCCTAATTGTAAACTCATCCGACTGAATAGTTTCATGTGGTTAGTTCTAACTCAATCTGTTCTCCCTAGTGTATTTTAGAAGTAATATCAATAAGTTATATTCTTTTGTTGATGATTTTTTTTTCCCAACAAAGGAGCTAACAAACCAGGCAGAGCATTTGTCTGATAAATCAGGCATTTGGTGATACTATGAGGTTAAGTTTTGGGGGGAAATAATTGGTTTAAAATGAGCTACTATGGCTTACTAAAAGATTTTTTTTTCTGATAAGAAGCAACCAGAACAATAAAATTAAGATGGTGGTTTAACCACACAGACCCATATAGAATTCAGCCATTTTATTATTCTTCTAAAAATGGAGAGGACCACACAGACATTAGCTCTTGAAAAAACTTCTCTGACAATTCCTTTCCTTTCCATGGAATCTTATCTACACTGTTCACTCAGTCTAGTTTGCAGAGAGGGAGGGAAATTATTTTCACACAACCACATAAAAAATGGGTATGGAATATGTCTGTTGAAAGAAAAATGCTTTGGCTGTACTTTGATTTGTAACAATTAAACAGTGCATGAACACAGTTTTTTTCCCTCTAGCAGGAGTTAAGAACTTCTGAGAAACAATTTTACAATGTGCAATCTCAATAAAAGAATACAATATTTACATGTCAGATTTTAAAAGGTAAAATACGTATCAGTCCACAGCACTAACACAGCACAGAATGAAAACGCACACTTTAAAAATGTGCGTTTTCTTACTAGATGATAGAGCCATTTCAAATTCACTAACCATTTAAACACACCATGTCGAAAAGAGTCACATAAATTATATGTTTCAGGTGTGAAACGTTGAACTATGAACTCAGATAAATCCTTAAGTTAGGAGCCAACTCACTTACATTTAAAAAAATATATACAAAAAACAGAATGATGTTCCCTGTGAGCTTTGATATTTGACACTGGCAAGCAATTATGACCTTAAATTAAAGTGGTTCCATTTAAAATATCTAACATAAAGCTGTCAATGGAATTGGAGAATTAACAACAGTTTTTCAGACGTTTAGAAATTGGTAACCAAAATCCTTTCTTAAATTTAGCATGCAAGACCTCAGCACAGAAACATTTTACTAACCCATTTTGTACAGAAAATACTCTATCAGAATGAGCCAGTGTACCATAATATATATATCGTTAAAAAAAAATTCTCTGATCTAACAGTGTGCACCAAAATATGAAAATTAATCACACAAAATATCTATTACCTAACAATGAATTAATTTAACTGGGCAGAAAGTACACATTGACCTATTTACTGTTTTTAAAAAGAGGAATTTTAAAATATTTTGTGTGTAGCACATTCCCGGCAGACAGACACAGCTACTGACATAGCACAGGGAACACAGAATAATGCCTATGTCACACACATTAATCTAAACCTAATCCTTCCCTAGCAGTCAACATTATAGATTCTAAACTGGGACATTGTTCTGCTATAGAAAAATAAATGACTTTTTTCATTAGAAAGTGTGGCAGGATTTCCAAGTGCCTTATGAACAATTCCTCCTGTGTTTGAATCTTACATCCTCTTGCAACTAAATCTTAACTGGACCTGAGGAGAAAGTAGTTCATTTCCACAAGGAGCTCTTAGGACCCTATGGTTAAGAAGTTATCAACTTCCATTTAAACTAATTAACTGCACCCTCCCACCCACCCAACTATTTATATAACATAACTGGGTAGGGAAGCAAAACTGGCTCTTGCCCCAACCCTTTACATGCCCTTCTGATGGCAAAGAGGGACATTAAAGAGCCACAAAGGACCACGTGGACCTGACATAAGCCACAGAGTCTGCACCTGCAGCCCCTGACATGCCCATAGCACTCATACCACAGGGGATGCTGGACTGTGGGGCAGCCCTGTGGAGGCTGCTATGAATGAGAGCAGCCTCAACACTACTCTAAGTCAGTGCCTCTCAACCTTTCCAGACCACTGTACTCCTTTCAGGAGTCTGATTCATCTTGCATACCCAAATTTCACACCACTTAAAAACTACCTGCTTACAAAATCAGACATAAAATACAAAAGTGCACACTATTACTGACTACTTGCTTACTCTCTCATTTTTACCATTTTTAATTATAAAATAAATCAGGTGGAATATAAAATATAAATATTGTACTTCCATTTCAGTGTATAGAATATAGAGCAGTATAAACAAGAATTTGAATTTTTAGCTTGTACTGACTTCGCTAGTGCTTTTTATGCAGCCTGTTGTAAAACTAGGCAACTATCTAGATGAGTTGATGTCCTCCCTGGAAGACTTCTGTGTACCCCTGGCTAAGAACCATTGCTCTAAGGGAGCAAAGGTAATATAAAGCCACTTTGGCCTCCCCTCCCAATAGGGTACATTGTATGCTGTGCATCTCAGAAATCTGACCCCAGGTTTCTACCACCAAATGCCAGAAAAATCAAAATGTAGGAGCTTCCATCCTCTGTTCATGAATTGTAGGGACTAAGGGCTGGTCTTCACTACTGGACAGATTGACACTGCTGCAATTGATGCAGCACAGATTGATTTAGCAGATTGATTTCTAATGAAGATTCACAAATCGACAACAGAGCATTCTCTGATCAACCCTGGTACTCCAGCTCCCCAGGAAGAGTAAAAGAAGTCAACTGGAGAGCGTCTCCCATCAATGCAATGCAGTGAAAACACCGGGGTACGTTGACCTAAGCTACGTTGACTCCAGCTATGTTATTCAAGTAGCTGAAGTAGCGTCACTTAGGTCGACTTACCCCAGTAGTGAAGACAAGCCCTAGGATGGAATTTTTCAAAAAGAGGTGCCTAAAGTTAGACATCTCAATCCATATTTAGGCATCTGGACACAGTGATTTTTCAGAGGTGCCCGAACAGTCATAGCTGTCTTTTAAGTAGGTGGGAGTTGGAGGTATGCAGCACATCTAAAAATCAAGCAAGTTTTAATGAGATGCTTGACTTTAGGCATGTATGTATTTAAAAACTAAGACTAATGGCTTGTCTACACATGGAGTTATCCAGGAATTGCCTAGTGCAGGGGTCGGCAACCTTTCAGAAGTGGTGTGCTGAATCTTCATTTATTCACTCTAATTTAAGGTGTCGCGTGCCAGTAATACATTTTAACGTTTTTAGAAGGTCTCTTTCTAGAAGTCTATAATATATAACTAAACTATTGTTGTATGTAAAGTAAATAAGGTTTTAAAAATGTTTAAGAAGCTTCATTTAAAATTAAATTAAAATGCAGAGCCCCCCAGACCGGTGGCCAGGACCCGGCAGTGTGAGTGCTGGTGAAATTCAGCTCGCGTGCCGCCTTTGGCACATGTGCCATAGGTTGCCTACCCCTGGCCTAGCGCTTTAAAAACACACCCTACCTTAATCAAAATTAACTTTCAAGTGTAGACAAGCCCTAAACACTTTAAAAATCCACAGACTGTTGTGGTGGGAGTCTTTTGTGGTTTTGTGGCTGCTCTTGCTGTTTTGAGGGATTTTGTGTGTGTCTCACCAGCATGTATTTCAGATGTACAATACTAGGACTAGGGAACAAAAACTAAACCACATTTCTAACAGATGGAAAAGACAGAGGGTCTGTTTTTGTTCTCACTTACACCACTGTCAGTCAGAAGTAACTCCACTCCAAGTCATAGGCATTAGATTGGTGAAAAACCTCGATTGTTTGAATCAGGCTCTGTGCTATAAATGCATTTCTGTAGTTACACTAATTGATGTGTTAAGTAACAGTTCTAACATGACATGCATGGTACATGCTGGACTAGGTTTTCCTGGGAATCTTAGCAGATCTGTAGGCAGGATGTTGGCTGTTTAAGTCTTAGGCCGTGTCTACATTACAAACTTTGGTTGATGAAAGTTAGGTGAGCATAAAGCTGCCACAGTTAGTATACTGCTTATGCTCATGCATACTTGGCTCCTTGTGTCAGGGCTGCATGTACTCACCAGGAGTGCTTATGTCGAGGAACAGTGTGGTGCACCATGAGTAGGGATCAGTGTGCAACGCGCATCATTTGGCATGCTGTCTTTTGGGAAGTTTTGGCAATGCATGCTAGGGCAGAAACAAGTCACACAGAGGTGACTGAGAGCAAGGGGATCATGTTCCCATCATGCAACTTTCTCAGTGCCATCCATATCCCATACTTTTGGCACAATTTTTAAAAATCCCACAAAACCAAGCAGCACTTCTCCAGCCTGCCATCTCTGACAGAAGCATGGAGTGCGTATAGCTCTGTACTATTGTCATGAACATTGCAAACACAGAACGCACGATCCTCCAGTATTTTCAGAGCCGCAGGAAGAGCTACAACAATGGGGGAACATGACAATTTTGTGGAAGACAGACAGCTATGGGACATAGCAAAAAGAAAAAAATATTCAAGGTTGGCACTGACTGGTGGGATCACAGCATAATGAAGATTTGGGACTGATGAGCAGTATCTGCAAAATTTTTGGATGTGAATGGCCGTATTTTTGGATCTGTGTGCCGAGCTCACTCCAGTCCTCCAGCACATGGACACCATAGTGAGAACTACACTGACAGTGGAGAAGCGAGTTGTGATCACTCTGTGAAAGCTTGTGACATTGTATTGTTACCGGTCAGTGGGAAATTATTTTGGAGTTGGGAAATCTGCGGGGTGGGGGGGAGGTGTGAAGGTGGTGCACTGTTGTCATGCAGGTGCGATGGGGCCGTGCTAAGCAGGACTGTAACTCTCAGTAAAGTGCAAGACACAGTGGACGGATTTGCAGCAGTGAGGTTCCCAAATTGCACTGGGGCGATAGACGGCACACATATCCCTATTTTGGCACCCGCCACAAAATATATCAATAGAAAATGCTACTTTTCTATGGTTATGCACATGGTGGAGGTCACCAGGGATGCTTCACTGATGTCAATGTTGGCTGGTCAGGGAAGGTGCATGATGTTTGCATCTTTAAGAACACAGGACTGTACAGAAAGTGGCAAGCAGACATTCTTGCCCACTGTAGATTATCATTGGTCATGTTGAAATGCCAATAGTGATCTTGGAGGACGCAGCCTACCCTTTGCTCCTCTGGCTAAGGTGTACACCAGCTCCCTTGACAGGAAGGAAAGATTCAACTACACTCTCAGCAGGTGCAGAATGACCAGTGAATATGCTTTCTGTAGACTGAAGGGACACTGGCATTGTTTACTCAAGATTGGATCTCAGTGAAAAAAAAACATTCCAAGGGTTATAGCTGCCTTTTGTGTCCTGCGTAATATCTGTGAGGCAGAGGGAGAAAACATGCCACCGGAGTGGAGGTGGAGCAGCTGCCTCCTGAGTTCAAACAGCCAGATACAAGGGCTATTAGAAGAGCTCAACGTGGAGCTATGTGACTGAGGGAGGCCTTGAAAGAGCACTTTAACAGTCAGTAATGTGGTGTGGTGGACTGTGCTCTATCTGGCCCGAAAGTTTTGGGGGTGTTAGGAATTGTGCGGCGCTTGCTGTAGAAAAACAAGTTGTGGGCGCTTTCACGAGGGCTAGGCATTCTGCTACATATGTTATGAAGTAATAAAGATGAATTATTTACCTTCCTCCCCACCGCTCAAAAAAAAAAAAAGATTTGTATTGCATCTCAAAACCAGTGCAACAACCCAAACAAATACAATAAGGCTTCTGAAAGAAATTACTGGAACAGAACTTAACAAGGGGAAAGAACATTCATGTCCATACTGGCTCCACCTACAACAACCGGGGCTCTCACAGCTCAGCGTATGTGAAGCGGTGGTTCCTCTCACTGGCCCTCAGCCTGGAATGGTAGGAATGTGGCCCCTGATGCCACATGGAATGTTGGGGAGTGTAGGGTGGTGCTAAACGGGAGTTATTCACTGACTACAAAGGGAGGCAATACCGGGACTGTTGTACCCATAGGTCCACAAGCATCTGAAGCATCTCTGTTTGCTGCCAGAGAAGCCCCATTATGTCCTCGTGCATCTCCCTCTCCTTTTCCTGCCAGGACTTTTGGGCCTTTCTCCTGTCTGCTCTTTCCTTCTTCTGCAATGTTCACCCTCCAAGTCTTTCTGATTATGGTCCGATGTAGCACTGGCTTGCAGGGGATTTCACTGAACACATCTTCCTGGCCGTCTCCTCTTCTTTCTCTTCCTTATCGTGTTCAGGCATTCCGTGGCAGCAGCTATAGACAAAACACACTGAGGTACCATTGTCCGTACAGTCACAACGGAAAGCAAAAGTTAAACTGCAGAACACGTTTCTTTGCATGAAACAATACCATTTCATCCCCTATTTCCATGGATGACTGCAGGGTAATGGCATGGAGCACTGGCACTCTTTTCCACAGGTGGTGGTGATTTTAGCTGATATTTTGTTCCTGAGGGTAACGAAAACAGACAGAGCACAGTTGCCGCTGGCATCCCGAAGCCGCCTGGGTCTGTATGCTGCCAGCCTGTTTTCTGCAATGGTTCCTGATAAAGTCATTTTGGACTGACCTGGGAAAGTATCCGAATGTGGAAGAAGCTATAAGGCTGTCATCCCTAGAAACCTTTGGGAGAGGATTACAAAGCACCTCCATAGAAGTTTCATTGAGATGTCTCAGGAGGATTCAGGGGACATCCTTGCCACATGCTCCCCCGCCTAACTGTACAGGGGAATGAAAAGTAGATAGTAACAATCCCTGTCTTGTACCGCCACCTTTTCTAGTACAAGGAACTTAATGAAAAGTTTATACTTGTGTCCAGTTACATTGGGGTCAGGTGCCATCTGTACATATAAACATTGTAATGCAATGGGAAATGCATTCACACACTTACCCCAGGTTCCTTCCCCTGCATCTGGCTCACCTGTGTTCAGTTGACAGAAGTGACTAGATTTTGGTGGAGTCTTGAACAGATCCTGGCTTGCAACATAGCTGGACCCTGTGATCACATGACCGCAATGTTCCTTCTTCTCTCCACTGTTCATGGCAGGGGTCTGTGTTTCAGGCTGTGGGAGGTATCCATGGTGCTCTGTAGGGTTGGTGGAGCTCTGCCAAGCATGGCATGCAGCTCGTTGTAAAAGCAGCAAGGCTGAGGCTCAGCACCAGATCAACCGTTGGCCTTCTCGTAAGCCTGAAGCAGTTCTTTCGCTTCCATGCAGCAAGTCTGTCATACCCTTCCACCTGCATCTCCTGTGCAATCTGCTTATAGATGTCCACGTTTCTATGACTGCTCCATAGCTGTGCCAGCACCGCCTCTTCTCCTCACAGGTCCAGGAGATCCAACACCACAAAGCAGGAGCATGTCTGGAGCATGTAGCCAGCAAGGTCATTTGGGCATTTGCACACAACAAAGGTGAGCTGCTAGAGGTGCTCACCAGGCTGGGCAATCAGGAAAATGCATTTCAAAAATACGTGGTTTTTTTAAAATGGCGGTTTGCTTCTGGTCTCCATAACTTTTGGGCAGCAAAGTTCACAGTTTTGACCAGAGCGGTCAGTGTCAGGCATTGTGGGACAGCTGCTAGAGGACCGTTAGGATCGACATAGGTCACATGGTATCTGTGCTGCACAGTATTGACCACAGTAGGTCGGCCATGGCTCAGTGCCATTCTGGGAAGCGGTGGTGATATTTAGATCAGCAGAAGACAATTTTGAGTGTAGAGAAACGTACAACTAGGTTGATGCAAGGTGACTTATGTTGACCAAACTTTGTACTGTAGACCAGGCTTTAGTTACATAAAATCAAATTCTGCAGTGGCCTACAGGATGCTGGAACACACATACCTCATAGACTCATAGACTCGTAGGTCAGAAGGGACCAACATGATCATCCAGTCTGACCTCCCGCACAAAGCAGGCCACAGAACCCCACCCATCCACTTTTACAACAACCCCCAACCCATGACCGAGCCACTGAAGTCCTCAAAATTGTGGCCCGAAGACCCCAAGCCGCAGAGAATCCACCAGCAAGTGACCCACGCCCCACGCTGCAGAGGAAGGCGAAAAACCTCTAGGGCCCCCGCCAATCCGCCCCGGAGGAAAACTCCCCCCCGACCCCAAATACGGCAACTGATCAGTAAATAGATGTGACTGGAAAGCAGTGTAAATCACATTATTTGACATTCAGTGGAGGTGCAAAGGCAGAGGAAGGAAGGAATAGCAAGAAAACAACATGAACGCATAAGTAAAACATAATACCCCTTTTTGTTTCCTTGACATGTAATTGCACTCATTTTGCACACCCACTGAATACCAATTTAGTGTCAGTAACGTATATATGTCACAGATGCTAGCTTAGCAATTACATCTGTTTTCAGACAAATTTACATGCAGCACGTCATTTACAATACTAATTACCAGACTTTACACAGAAATTGTCCGATAGAATTGCAAGAGAATTGAACCTCTCATACCACGTCAGGATTTTGCCTATTCTCCTTAGAAGGCCTTAGCATATATCTCAAATATGTTTTATAGCGAGTACTCAGTGTATTGAGGTATGTTGCAAGGTACACCATACTATGAAACACTCACTCTGGGGAACTGGTAGTTCTAACACCTACTCTGTTTGCAGCAGATTTTTGATATTCAACAAGCTGAAAGCCCCCAAGGCTAAACACATGCCTTTTGCTTATCCCATGAAATTCCTTTCAGATTTAGCTGAGCTATAAACTGGTAAAAATTGCCATTTCCCTTCTGCTACTTTTGTGGTCATCAAAATGTTGGCAGCATGCCACAATCAGAAATGGACATGAACATTCTAATCTATGACCCAGCCCACAATGCACTGGGAATACCTGGGAGTTGCTAGAGCAACGAGAGTGGTAGTGGCCGGGAAGAAGGCTGGGCTGCACCTGCCCTAAC
Source organism: Chelonoidis abingdonii (assembly GCF_003597395.2). Classification (NCBI taxonomy): domain Eukaryota; kingdom Metazoa; phylum Chordata; order Testudines; family Testudinidae; genus Chelonoidis; species Chelonoidis abingdonii. The sequence goes on along the minus strand of NC_133771.1, from coordinate 83,549,574 downwards.
TACTGTTCTGGAATCAACATGTGTATACACATATATATATAAAATGTACTATATGATGGTGTAAAATAAAGTTGTAAGGAAACCCTCAGGCTTATTTGGCATGTTTGAACACCTGCTTTAAGCTCATCTGCCTTCATATATCTCATATAAATTTGACACCCAAAACCAAAATTATGATGAATGTTTGGTAATGGGACTATTGCATAAATAGTGCCTGCTCTTGCACACTTTCTCATATAAACTGTCTTATTGCATTCAGTGAATGGGATTTGTGTAAGTAAAGGCTACTCATGTGATTAAGGGTTGCAGGATTGGCCAATAATTCATAGCTTCATTTCATTCTTAAAAAATGTAAGAACTGGTATAGCCTGGCACATTCAGCATTGTGAGGTTGAGTCAGTTATCTATAGAGGGGTTCATTCCATAGCTCCTGAATTGATAGAATAAATCATGTCATATGACGTACACATAGCACTTCCTTTTGCTGCTGTATATCAAAAAGATAATAAATATGGTGGTTGGTTTTCCTTGAAATAATATCTGTAAGATCATGTATTCAATGATTCTGTTGCCTAAAGAGTTATGAGTAATCAGGCAATGCAGTAGCCACACTTTGCCAGTAATGAAAATCTGCATACCTGTTTACTAAGAAGCAAAGTAATCTATTTTTAATGCAGTTCTCCAGACTTGTACTCCTTAAAAGTTCACAATGGACTAGCTGTGCCATAAAGTCACAGTGTAGCATTGAAAAAATGATTAAAATAAATATTTAGTGACATTTTTTTTAAAGCTTTCAACATTTCCAGGAAAAATTTGAACCTTGAAAATTTCCAGAATTTTATGTCAAAACACAGAAACCCCAATATTTAGGGCATGATGAGGGTGTGTTATATGGTAACTTGGCAGTGTGTGGGGGAGGGAGCACAACTGGGCCCTAAATGCTAGAGTATCAATTCCTCCTTTCTGGAGGCTTTCCTGCTAATCCAAACTCACTAGGGGCCCTCCAACAGGTGATAGGGGTGAAGTGAGTAACTTCAGCTGTATATCTTATAGGGTTTTGTCCCAGCTAGTTTTTTCTTTGTCCTGGGTTCTCTGACAAGATGGGTTCTTGTGTACATAAAAGGCCTACTTCATTAGGAATTGTGGGGTGCTCAGCATCTCTGAAAATCAGGTCCACATGGTGAAATTTTTAAAACCAACTAGGCAAGTTAGACACGTCTCCCATTAATTTTCAAATCCCAGCTGGCTATGGAAATCTCACTGGGGATTCAAAGTTTGAGACACAACAAACTGCGAAGATATTGGCTTACATGTGCCTAGCTCAAAGTTCTGGCTATCCACCCTCAATTTGTACGAGAGAGGTGATGTAGTCATGTGGACGCTCCATATATAGGGAGATACGGAAGGCTGTAAGAAAATTGCGGGCCAATATTTAATTTCAGAAACCTCAGTTTGCAATGCCTCCCAAAAATTCCCATGCTCACTGCAACTCCTTTGCAACACCACTCACAGAACTTTGGTCTGCTGCCTCTCTGTTATGACAGAGGGAAGGTCAAGTCACATTTCAATGAAGTGGCGTAGCAATTCAGTGCATGAGGTTGGGGGCGGGGCAGGGAGGCAGATGTAGATGGGGCCAGTTCTGCATGTGGGTCGAGGCCACGCTCCTCAGGGGGCTTGCCCTGCTTGCTACCCTGGCTCCATGCTAAGTGCTGCTGCCTGGACTTGCCCCTACTCGCATTTGCTTTGCACTTTGCCTTTGTGCAATTTCACCTCCACCAGGTGGCAGAGGCTAGGCTCACTGAGCGGCAGTATCTCCTGCATGATCTTGAGGACTTTGGCTTCCATGACTGGTGATGAGTGGGGATTGGGTTTGTGCCTCCCACAGGGCACAAGGCAGGGACAGGGAAGCCCTGCTGTTGCCAGCCCCACACAGGGCCACCAGGGGTCTCTGAGCTGGGGCAGCTCTAGAGTGCAACCCCCCTCACACACACCTCACCTTGGGGAATGGCACGGAGGGGGGGAGGAAGGGGACATATCGAACCCCAGTTGCAAAGTAAAGGATCCTGCTGTCAATTTGACATCTAGGCAGTTGTAGGGATATTAAAGAAGATACTAACAGTGATTCCCCCAAGTGACAGTGACCCCCCCCCAGTTTCACCAAGTACAAAAATCTTGTAGTTCTTGTGTTAAAACTTGTAAGCTCCTGTCTGCAGAAAATACTGATTGTATCTGTCCTGTGAAAGATACTCTATTACTATGTAAAACTTACAAACAAGTTAATTGACTTTGTTCTTGAAGTAAACACTATGCTAGCCTTAAGCTGTAATTGATACAATGTAAACAAACAGACTCCCACCCTCTGTGATTACAGGGCCAGGAATCTCATAGGAATTAACACACCCCGAAAGTGGTGGAGACAGTAAATTAAAATATGGTTAAGATATGGAATGTATGTTGATGAACGTTTGATGTACGTGAATGGTTAGGGAGGTGCCAGCCTAAAAAGGATCCATCGGCCGAAGAATGTGTCAAGTGGACCACTAGACAACCCCCGGAGGGTAAACTGGGATCCACCCCAAAAACCTGGAAGGAATGTGCCACTTTAAATAGTGTGGAGCCACCAGGAATGTGCCATCTGCTGATTAAGCCAACAACAGTAGGATTAAATGGTTCCCATAGGCTAACATAGGAATTAATTCCTATAAGAATGAGCTCTAAAGACTGAGGACTTTGAGTCTATGGTCCTGATGCCAGCCTCCAGGAGCATCAGGTGCATCTGACACAGACTCGGCTCCATCCCCATGACCAAGATACCTGGCCAGTAACTTGGCATGAGCAACTTCTAGGCTGGTAACTATAACACCTATACAGAACCTGAATGAATGATTGTGTGAATGAATATATATATATATATATATATATGTATGTGCGTATAAGGAATAAGTAGTGATAGGAATAAGTAGTTAAACAACATTGTTTGCTTTTATCTTTTGCCTTATTATTATATTTGCAGTAAATGTGGCATCTTTGCCTTATCCCTCTTAATAAGATCCTGCTGGTTTTTATTACATAGGTATAATATTATATTGGTATAACACAGTTACAAAAAACAGCTTAGGCTCTGTACACACCCCCACCCCCACCCTGTCCTGCCCTGCCAGCAGAGTATGATACTTGAACCGACCACAACAAAACTGAAACTTTAACAACTGTGAGCGCAATTTTGTAGCCAAAACCCCCTGTAAGCTTTCTTACAGCCTTAGAGACACCACCTTTCTATTTGACCTGCACGTCTAAATCCTTACATGGGAAGTGGGAAATCAAACTGTGTACCTAAATTCTGGCTTTGAAGTGCTCAAGAGGATTGCAACAATATAGCCCCTTACAATTACTGAAGCAAGGGTTTGGGGGGAGGGGGGGTTGTGTTTATTTTTTCTTAGCGTGGCCATAGGATTACTAATCTCCTGGAAAGAAAAGCTTACACACACAGGTCTAGGTTTCATATATCTTTCTCTGAATTCTGTTGATACTGTGTGTGGGTTAAAATTAATCTTAATTATCAACAGTTACTAAAACAAATGTGTCAGATGCTCTGAAAGAGAACATTCGAGCACGTTAATTGTGACTACGCTTGTGCAGCTATAAGTAATATCTTCTTGTTCTCACACCAGTAAAATGGCAGAAAAAATGTAAATAAAAGAAAAAGTTTTTGAAAACTATTATATCATTCAGGAAACACGTTGCTTACAGGTCTAAATTCTGCGCTTAGTTACACAGATGTAAATCCAGAGTAACTCCATTGGTTGCACTGAAGTGAGGTTAATCTGCATTTATATTATTAAAGTAACAGAGTAGAATTGGCTCCTCCTATATAAATGCTTTTAAAACATATTACACTAATTGTAAAACTAATTGTTCAGTTTAATTGATGTAACACAAGTGCAAAATGTAGCATGAATCCCAAGTTAGAAGAAAAAAGTGCCAGACAACAGGACTGAAGTGTTTAGTTCTGTTTGCCAGCACGGATTCAGCAAGGAAGAAAGAAACAAAGAGCACCAGAGATTCAGAAAGTCAGAGTGTTTATAGGCCAAGGATCACTTTTTCTGGCATGACTGATGAACTGTGCATCAGAAGATTTAGATAAGATATCAGCCATACATGTTTGAAAGCCAGGACAGATCCAGATAAGGGGATCCCACTGTGATCAAAGTGAATGCTCACTGGATGAAGTCTTCGATGCTAACAAAGTGTTTGGCCTGCAAACTATAATAAGTAGCATTTATATGGCTATGGGTAGTGCACAAAAAAAACAACAACAAGCCATCTGTGTGTTTTGATCAACTTTTCAGGCTCCAACTATGTCTTAGTTACAAGTCCTAAGCCAAATATTTTGAAAACGGACTCAAAGCACAACAAAGTGGTTAATGACTGAACTCCTGGAGCCTTAACATCCCACATGGGCTACAGGGAAGGGAGAGTCTCTAAATGACAGCCAACCAACCAACTTCCCCTTGCTAAAACTCAGGGCCATCCCTAGCTGTTTTGGGGCCCTACACAGCCCCCCCACAGGGGGGCATGTGGGGCCCCAGGTCTCTGTGGGAGGAAGTAGGGGGGCCCCAGACCTCTGTGGGGGGGGCCTCTGTAGTGGAGGAGCGGGGGGCAGGTCCCAGGCCTCCATGAGGGGGGAAGGGGAGCTGGCTTGAGGGGCAGGGGGAACTACCCTCCAGCAGTCATCAGCAGCATGACGGGGGCTGGACTGCTGCACTCCCACTGCTGGTGAGTGCAGGCCCAGCCCTGCCGCACTCCTCAGGAAGTGGAGGTGGAGCAGGGGTGGGACCCTGGGGAAGAGGCAGAGCAGGGGCTAGAGCAGCATGCAGCTGCACAGGGCACCAGGAAATTGGTGCCCCAAATTTCCTGGTGCCCTACGCAGCTGCGTACTTTGCGTATGGGTAAGGACAGTCCTGCTAAAACTCCTACCTAACAATAACTGGAACACGGCTGTTCAGTGGCATTCATTCTGCAGGGCAGGCTGCCCTCTGCAGGATAGGTAGAATTTTAAGGCTCTAGGGGCCAAACGCATCCTTGGTGTAAACCCTGCAGCTGCTGGCAATGAATTTGACTCAGCCTGTGAATTTGTGTGTGTGTGTGGGCGTGTGCATATGCAGTGCGTGTGTGTGCATATGCAGTGGGAATTTGTGTGTGTGCATAAGCATGTACATGTGAAGAAGCTACTGAAATTATAGGGTGAGATTTCCAAGAGTGCTTAGGTGATTTAGGAGCACAAAACCAAAAAAATCTCATCCACAAAATAAGTATCAGCATTGAGATGATGGTCTTGTGGTTAAAGCATTGCTGTACTGGGATTTGGAAGATGTGAGTTCAACTCCTGGCTCTGCCATTGATGTCCGATGTCACTATGAGCAAGTTATTTCATTGCTCTCTGTTTCAGTTCCCTATCTTCAGAACGGGGATAACAATATTTCCTTGCCTGCCAAGGATGATGTCAGGAAAAATTCATTAACATGCAAGATGCTCAGATATTCTCATGATGAGGGCCATATAAGCTGCCAGACAGATAGAAATGTTCACTCTGTGAAAGACTGCCGTGCTTGATGCCCTTTTAATCTGCAATGAAGCGCCACAGTAGTACATACTCATAAGGGAAACAGGCCTGGCTTTTGTGCATCCACTCAGGAAAGATGGAAGAATCTGTTAGAATCAATTCCTGCTTAATTTAATATTTTTTATTTATTTATTTATTTATTTATTTTTACTTTGAGGGAGTGGAATAGGTTACGGTTTCCTGAATCTCTAACCCACCATGTGTACAAGCTCTGGGAATCAACAGTTATATACTCTGATTTTCACTTCCAGCTAGATAACAAAAAGAAACTGATATAGGCATAGGTGCTCACTCCAAAACTACTGGGTGCTTAGCACACACCTGCCACAGCTGTCTGGCGGTGTCCACAATTAGCTGACTAGAGGTGCCATCAAACAGCTGTTTGGCAGCTGGGGGAGGAGTTTGGGGGAGGGCAGAGAGCAGTGAGTTGAGTGGGGGCCACAGGGAGGGGGTGGAGAGGGGCAGGAAGAGGCAGAGTGAGGGCGGGCCCTTGGGGGAGGGGCAGAGTGAGGGTGGGGAAAAGAAAAACTCAGTGCCTATGGACATAGGTACACGTTGGTGAACTGAGCATTAGATCACAGCTACCTCTGCTGCTTCACAGAATCGCCATCTTGGTGATGCCGTGAATGAGATTAGTGTTGCCAATCACAGAACTTTCAGAAGTGACACGCCTGTCAATGGTTGACAATCTCTCCTGCTTATTCATACTTTGTGTCTCTAGTCTAGGCTTGAGAAGGTGAGAACGGAGAACTGGTTCAGGTCTATCTTCACCAACTTGACCATGCAGCTAGGGTCCGTTTCAATCTTAAGAGGCATGGGGGTAAAAATTTAGGAGCCTAATTCCCATTGAAAGTTAATAGTATTTAGACTCCTAAAGCCCTCAAAAGCACCTATCTGCCTTGTTAGGCATCTAAGTCCATCGTTTAAGAACCACTGACATTTTCAAAACCACCACTAAGCTGCTGCCTAACTCTGTAGGCATCTAAAGTGCCCATGGCACGTAAGCTACTGCTGGTGGGTATTTGCAAAGCCAGGTAAGCACTGATGCTGCCCCAGACCACTCAGAGCCTTAGCTAAAGCTGAAGCACTGGAGGCCCTGAGAGGGATTCTGAAATTAGGTGGGGGAACTCCTATCTCACCAGCAGGGCCTGATCCCATAGGCATGATCTGTGCATGCCTAACTCCTCTTACCTGCCAGGCCCTGCAACAAGAGGGCTGGGTGCAAGCCACTGACTGGTGGAGGGACAGCAGAGCCCCTGCACAAAAGACAGCCAGAGGCAAAGGGAAATGTAGGGGGGTGTGAGCAGGAGAGAGAGAGATTTGGCTGCTAGGATATGGGGTACTGAAGCAGTGGACCTGGCTTAGTTGCCTTACTCCAGGAGAGGGTTTGTGGTTGAGGATCCTGAGTGGAGGGAGAATCCTGTCTCTGCCCCATCAGCCAGAAGCAACAGGTCAGCTGCTTAGACACCCCTCTTCTCCTCAACTTTCTCCTAAGTTGTTCATGCCTCGGGGCCTAATTCATAGCTGAACATTCCAATGGATGGCAGGGTGCCTAAATACCTTTAAAAACCTGTCCCTAAGTCACTTCTGAAAAGGGTCTTAGGCTCATAGGTCACTTAGGTGCTTCTAAATATTTTATCCATGGTCATCATCTTCATATGCTCTTAGGAGGGGAATTTTAGCAAGCATTGCTGTGCTATTTAAAAGGGGCCTCCATTTAAATCTGTCGGGAAGGTGGTCTTTGATTTAAGAGCTATGCTATCAGGCGTTCACCACAGGGACTGGAACAACATATGTGTTTGCCTCACTGGAAGATGCTGGATACTTTGCTGGACACTAAGTGGGAGTCTGATATGCTGAATATGTAATAAACTGGCCTCATTCTTGATATCCAGGAAGGCTTTGTACATGGGCAAAGGCTGAAAGCCTTGATCCAAGGCTTGTCGAAGTATGTGCCTTTGATCCTCCTCCTTAGGTAATTCTACTCCTAAACAAATGAGACACCTGAAAATAATTGATTCCAGATAGCCAGAGAATGGAGGAAGGTTGCCCTCAGGCTCAGACTCCTGCATGAGGGACAGAGAATTCAAAAATTTCCCTTAAGAGAAGTCTGATCTTTCCCACCCTATGGACTTGGGGCACGTGGAGGACGGGGTGAAAAGACAGGAACTTAACTTTAGGGAACTGGCTTACGGTTCATGATAGGCTGAAAGGTGGCAATAGAGGTGCTAATTAGGGTGGTGAGAGAATGTGGGGAATCTTCAGAGAACTGGACCTGAAAAACAGATGCTAGTCTGCTCAAAATGATTCTAGAGGATTAGTTTCTGGCTATTTTAAGTGGAAGCAGCTGGAAACCATTGTCTGAGGTTCCCCTGTAGTGACAATGCAGCTTGTAGGTTCACGCACTACTACAGAGGTTGTGCTATGTTGAGAGGGAATGCCCTCTTTACAGCAGTACAGCCAGAAGATGCAGGATTGAGAAACATGAACCAAGTAGTTAGGACACTAACCTAGGACTCGAAAAGCCTGGTTTAAATCTCTGCCCTGTCACAGACTTGCTGTGTGACCTTGGGCAAGTCACTTAGGGCTAGATTCACAAAGGGGACTTAGGCGCTGCCATGCCCAACTCCTAGGCACCCTGCCAACCACAGGAATTCACAGTCCCAAGTTAGGTACCCAGAGTCCCCCTGCATTGTATGTGGAGAGTTAGGCACCTATGAAAGGGATTCTCAGAAGTCAAAAAGCAGGGAGCTGCCTAAACTAGCCAGGAGTGAAATACAGAGAAAAGGGGCAAGGCTTAGGGCCCAGATTTACAAAGGTACTTAGGCACTGATCTGGGCCTTAGGTACCTAAGCTTAGAATTCTTAGCTGTGGATCCTCTCCTGAAGTTATGTGCCTAATCCAGGTCCCCCATTAAAGCCAAGAACCCTGTGGTTAGGGCATTCATCTGGGACATTGGGAGACCTAAGTTGAAGCTCCTGCTCCAAATCCGGCAGAGTTGCTGTGATTCAAACCTGGGTCTCCCACATCTTAGATGAGTGCCTAACCACTGGGCTATTGAGTATTCCTGGGCATACGCATGCCAACCAGCCCCAAAATTCCTGACCTGTCCTTGGCTTTCTTTTGCATGGGGTAGGGGTGCTCTGAGCACACCTACCAGATGGGCCACCATAGGCAAGATCACCTAGTTTGAGAATAACACTGAGACTTAGGGATGAGGTAGATCTGAGCCGCGTTGGGACACAGGTGGCTTTGCACATACCAACTGGCAGAAACTTAAGGGGTAGGATTCACACAGGGGTTTAGGTACATAACTCCCACTGAAATCCCACATTATGCACCTATGGGGATTCAGGCACCAGTGAGGTTAGGTGGCAGCTAAGCACTGGTTTTGTTAATATCAGTGGCACCTAACTGTTGGGCTGAGTGGCCTATGTTCCTTTGTGAATCTAACCCTTAGCCTCTGTGTACCTTTATTTCCTGTCTGTGAAAGGGGAATAATAGACTTCCTTACCTCCCAGGGATGATCTGAGGATAAATACATTAAATAATTACATTTAAGATCATGAGAAGCTCAGATATACAACCCCCATTTCTGTAGCAAGTACTAAAGACAAAGAGAGGTAGATGTGGAACTGGCACGGAGTACATGCTGAGCTGGAGAAAGGATAACATATCTGCTATGCTGAGGCATTTTCCTTGTTATGGCCACCTCGCAGCCGGCTGAATACGAGGTTGTGAGTCACAGACAGATGGGAAAAACCGTAGATTCACTCCCCTTTACATGGCTAAGAAGTCCTGGTCTACACCTAACACTTACATCAACCTAGCTATGTCTTTCAGGGGTGTGAAAAATTCATACAGCCTTGAGAGACGTTGTTAAGCTAACCAAAGTCTGGTGCAGACAGTACTAGGCTGATGGAAAAATTCTTCTGTCAACTTAGCTACCACTTCTCAAGGACATGGATTTACTACAGTGCCAGAAAAACCCCTCCCATCACCACAGCAAGTGTCTACACTACAGTAGCATAGCTGCAGCTGAAGCATGTACAGGCCGAACATGAGGGAGAATGTCTCAGAGCCAGTCTTTTAAAAATGCTTGGCAATTTTACTCCTATTTTCCCTTTAAAAAAAATGCAAACATAAAAATTCTCTTTTTTTTTTCCTTCCCTCTTCACTTCAACAAGGAATGGAAGGGAAGCATGAAAAATGAAAATTGGAAGACTGAAGCACAGTCTCTATCTTCCTTTATCTTGCAACAGTCTAAGCCAGAATAGCCTTAATGCCAGCAGGAGATTGCTTTGGTTAGTTTTCAATACTAATTTCCTCTCATACGTTGCACACTTTGTGTAAGGTTCACAAGACACTGCACCACTTAACTTTTAGGCATCCTAATGCCCTGTGGAATCCACAGCTCAGAGCTAGGTTCCCAGGCTCCAATAGAATGCCTGGGAAGAGTTAGGTGCCTAAAGGCATGGCTACACTTGCGAGTTATAGCGCATTAAAGCAGCCCCATGCGCTCTAATTCATGACGCGTCCATACTGGCAAGGCACCTAGAGCGCTCTGACTCCTGGTAATACAGGAGCGCTCCACCTCCATGAGAGGCATAACGCTTGGTGCACCCTGGCTGGAGCACCACAGAACTTGTGTGGACACCCTGGCCTGTTAATGCACTCTGATTGGCCTCCAGAAGTGTCCCACAATGCCTGTTCTAGGCATTCTGGTCATCACTTTGAACTCTACTGCCCTGCCCTCAGGTGACCATCCATCAGACCCACCCTATAAATTATCTGGGAATTTTGAAAATCCCCTTCCTGTTTGCTCAGCAAGGCATGGAGTGCTCTCAGAGAATCTTTTCAGGTGGCCATGCCTCCACGCGCCAGGTGATCCCCAGTATGGAGCAATGGCAAGGTGCTGGACCTCATCAGTTTTTGGGGGGAGGAACCTGTCCAGTCATTCCTCCAGCCGTAGGAATTATGATACCTTCAGGCAGATATCAAGGGACATGATGGAAAGAGGCCACGATCGGGATGCACTTCAGTGCACAGTTAAAATAAAGGAGCTGTGGAATGCCTACAGCGAAGTCTGTGAGGCAAACCCCGCTCCAGTGCCGCCCCCACGACCTGCCGTTTCTACAAAGAGCTGGACGCAATACTGGGGTGCGACCCCACCTCCACTCTGAGTACCACCATGGACACTTCAGAGCCCAGTTCAACAAGTATAAGGAGGAGGAGGAAAGCGGGAGCGAGGGTACTAAGGAGAAGGAAGACACCTCAGCATCCCTAGATGCATGCAGCCAGGAGCTGTTCTCAAGCCAGAAGGAAGGTAGCCAGTCGCAGCAGCCGGTGCTTGGGGAAGGACAAACACCGGAGGACATGCCTAGTACATGGCTTTTATTTGGGGAAGGAAGTTGTTCGGTGTGGGCTCTTGGGGCAAGGAGGGTTAGGGCTGCATGCATGCCTAGATGTGGAACAGGGTGTTGATGTGCTCTCTCACATTGCGGTAATTGGCCTCAGTGATCTCTTCAAAGCTCTCATGCAGAAGCTGGGCAATCCGTTTCCGCAGGTTCCTTGGCAGAGCTACTGTGCTCCTTGGCCCAGTAAGGCTAACATGTCTGCACCACTGTGCCGTGAGGGGCTGGGGGGACCACTGCTGCACACAGGCAAGCTGAATAAGCACCAGGGCAGAAGCCGCATTGTAGTGGAAGACCATCCCTTGCTTCCCAGGTCACCCTCAGCAGCGAGATATCTTCTAGGATGAACTCCTATGGAAAATGTGGGGACAGTGTTCAGTATAGAGGCCCCCTGCAGCTGCTGGCTCTTCCCAAGAAACAGAACCCAAGAAAACAGTTCAGCCGTGAAACAATCAGTCCCCCTCAACCCTGTGCTTACTCACCCTTATGGGGCTCCTGTGGGTTATGTGCACTTGCTTTGGGATGGGCAAATTCTGCTGTTAAACTGTGCTTGTCTTTAACTACAAGTGAATCATTGCTCTGTCTGGTGTGAACAATGCACCTCTGTTAAGTGTTGCATTTTGCCTTTACAGATGCAACCTTGAGATCTCAGCAGTCCGTGTTATCCCCGGCCGACAGACTCCAAAGAATTAGGAAGAGGCCACATAAAAGCAAAGAAGACAAGAAGACGTGCTGCATGAAGACATGCAGCAGTTCCTTAATGAAAATAAAAAGCGCAGGAAGTGAGGGAGAGTGACAGGAGGATCTGCCAGCAGAATGCGGAGCGCCTGCAACAGAGTGGAGCAGCTGCTAAGCATCATGGAGTTCCAAGACGACTCGATCCAAGCGCTCGTAGCCATGCAGGCAGAGCACTACCATGCTCCGCCCTCCCCTCCTCCCCCGCCCCCACAGCCCTTGTCCCAAAACTCTTTCCCTTGTGTCCCCAAGTCACCTCCAACCCACTTTCCTCAACATCTGGGTTCTTATCGCCACCAGCTGCCTCCAACACCTGTAGCTTAACTTGCAAACTACGACCCTTACCCACTGCACTCAACCCCCATCACCATGCATTTTAGCCAGCCAGATGAGCAGCACTCATTGCACAGCACTCCAGACAGGAAGGCTGAGTATGATAACAGGACATACGCAAATCTGTGACTGAACCGTTCCCCACCCTACCCCTTTGCCCTTTCTGTTTCCTAAGCAGTTGTGTTTCTTTTCAATTAATGAATTTTATTTTAAATAAATGGCTTTTTTGGCTTTGAAAATGTTATTTATTATTGCATTAAGTAAAAGATACCTTAGCCCAGGAAAGCAACAGGCACTGCAAGTCAATGTAGCAAGTGCAGATACCTACTAACACTGGAACCACTGCACTTCACTCCCGTGCAGGGCACCAAACATTACTGTTGGTTTTCAGCCTCAAATCACTCCCTTAAGGCATCCCTAATCCTTGCAGCCCTGCGCCGGGCCCCTCTAATAGCCCTGCTCTGTGGCTGTTCAAATTCAACCTCCAGGTGTTGAACCTCTGTGATCCATACCTGAGTGAATCTTTCACCCTTCCCTTCACAAATTTATGAGGGTACAGCATGCAGATATAACCATGGGGATGTTGTAATCAGCCAGGTCCAGTTTCCCATACAGAGAGCACCAGAGGCCCTTTAAATGGCCAAAAGCACACTCCACAGTCATTCTGCAACAACTCAGCCTGTTGTTGAACTGCTCCTTGCTGCTGTCAAGGCTCTCTGTGTAGGGTTTCATGAGCCACAGCATTAAAGAGTAAGCAGGGTCTCCAAGGATCACAATGGGCATTTCAACATCCCCTATGGTAATCTTCTGGTCTGGGAAAAAAGTCCCAGCTTGCAGCTTCCTGAACAGGCCAGTGTTCCGAAAGATGCATGCATCATGCACCTTTCCGGGCCAGCCTGCGTTAATTTCAGTGAAACACCCACAGGGATCCACAAGTGCCTGAAGAACCATAGAGGGAATACCCCTTCCAATTAACATACTCTGAAGCTAGGTGGGTTGGTGTCAGAATTGGAATGTGTGTCCCATCTATCGCCCCTCCGCAGTTAAGGAAACCCATTTGTGCAAAGCCAGCCACAATGTCATGCACATTACCCAGAGTCATAGAATCATAGTCATGGTTCTTCTGAGCAGGATACAATTTAATGGTCCTGCAAACTTGCATCAACACGATTCCAGCGGTCAACTTTCCCACTCTAAACTGGTTACTGACCGATCAGTAGCTGTCTGGAGTTGCCAGCTTCCAATTTTCAATAGCCCCCCATTTCTCCGGTGTTAGAGCAGCTCTCAATTTTGTGTCCTTGTGCCTCACACAGTCCCATGAAGTGGCTTTTCTCAGCCAAAAGTTCTGCAGCCACTGCTCATCATCCCAGACTTGCAGGACGATGTGATCCCACCATTCAGTGCTTGTTTCCCAAGCCCAAAAGTGTTGTTCCACAGTGGTAAGCGTGTCCGTGAATGCCATAAACAACCTTGTGTCATGTGCATTATGAGAGTTGATATCATCATCGGACTCCTAACTGTCAGTTTGTAGCTTAAGCAGTAACTTGACTGCCAAACGTGACGTGCTGGCGAGACCCATCAACATATTCCTCAGCACTTCAGGATCCATTCCCATAGACTGAAAGAGAAGACAGAGCGCGCAGTACAAAAAATGTTGAAAGATGATGCCAAATGTGGATGGAAGCACAGGGATTTCTGGGATGTGAAGTGATGCATCACGAAGCGTTGGGACAGGACCCAGAAGGCTCCACAGCACCCCTCCCCTTTCCCACAAGCCACAGCACCAGAATGGGAAGAGGTGCTTTGAGGGATAGCTGCCCATAATGCACCACTCCAAATGCCGCTGCAAGTGGCCACACCAGTGTGCTTGCGGCTGACAGTGTGGACACACTGCAGCGCTTTCCATACTGCGCTCTCCGAGAGCTGGTTTAACTCACAGCGCTCTACATCTGCAAGTATCAGAGGGGTAGCCGTGTTAGTCTGAATCTGTAAAAGCAGCAGAGAATCCTGTGGCACCTTATAGACTAACAGACGTTTCGGATCATGAGCTGTCGGGGTAAATGAACCCACTTTGTCAGATGAACATAGGCGAAATTCCAGGGCAGTATATACATGCTAGCAGCAAGCTAGAGAAACGAGGTTAGTTCAATCGAGGAGGACTAGGCCCGTTCTTCCTAGGCAGGTTGAAGGTGTGAAAGGACCAAGGGAGAGAAATGGTTCTGTAGTGGCAGCCATTCACAAGTCTTGTCAACCTGAGGCGATGGGGTCCCCAAATTTGCAGATGGAATTGAAGCTCAGCAGGTGCTCTTGTGGAAGTCTGGTCCTGAGAAGTTTTGTGCTGCAGGAAGGCAACCTTAAGTCTGCTAAGAGTTGGCCAGGAGGTGAAGTGCTCCCGACATTTGTATATTGTCATTCCTTAAGAGCTGATTGGCCATTATCCTTTTCCGTAGAGACGTCCATTTGCCGATGTACATAGCAGAGGGCCCATTGCTCATAGAAAGGCGTAATATTAATTGTGGACTGCAGGTGAATGAACTGGGAGGGGGTGATCTGTCAGGTCTGTGATGGTGTCGCCGGTGGTAGCTAGTGCATGAGTTGGCATCGGGTTTTTGCATGATTGGTTCCTGAACTGAGCCTATGCATGGCGGTGAGTGTGCTGGAGCAAAACTTTCAGGTTGGCAGTGTCTGCGCGGCAAGGCCATAGGCCAGTCACAAGAAGAAGAACTCCACATAGGATCCGCCTCCTGAGGGTCCGAAATGACAGCTGAAAACCTAGAACATTGAATGCTTCCCGCCGACAGCACGAGAGCCAGAGATCGTGGAAAAATAACATGCTTGCCTCATAACCTAGCCGGAAAGTGCAGAACGATGCCAATCCAGCAGCTCAGAAACCACCCCTACATTATCATCAAAGGCGAGAAAGGAGGTTGCGGGTGTCCACTCATTGAACAGGTCGGACAACCAAACCAGGAGGCTGCCAGACAACTCGCAATCCAAAATTCCTATCACAGCCACTTCCCTCAGATCCCACTGAGGAATACACTAAGAAAGCTGTCACCATCTACCCAGTGACCATCCCTACACAAACATCACTGAAAAATCAACATACCCTTAGAGCCCCAACGCAGCTATGCTATCGTACACCGCCAAGATCCACAAACCCTGAAATCCTGACCCCCATCACCGGTCGGGCAAGTGCCAACGTCCTCACGAATGAACTGTCCGGAATTACTCTCACTCAGAACACCTAAGACACATGACTCCGCAGCTACTCCGTGACACCGCGAATTTCCTGAGGAAACACAATGCATTGTCACTCCAGAAAACACATCCAGCCATCCATCGGACGGTTAGAGGCTCATCTACACAAACATCCACACAGCCACAGAATGAATCACAAGTGCCAGGAACAGTAACGTGATTGAGACCTACAGCCACAACTGGCTGCTGAGCTCTGTGCCTAATTATCCTCAACGACAACTATTTCAAATGGATGGAGAAATAACCTATCATCTGCAAAGAGCAGAATGGCACTGCTATGGCACCCCGCAGGCCCTACGTATATGCCAAATTTATTTTTTAAGTGCTCCTGAACAACACTTCCTCAGCTCCGTCCACTCACGCCCCTCTCTAGCCTATGCGACAATTGATGATATCTCATCAAGCTGGACCCAGGGGAAGAGACTCTGGAAAAATCCACCACGATTCAACAGCTCTGCCCCATATCTAACACCGCGAACACCATCACAGGACCTAACCAGATCAGACCACACCCATCACCGGTCATTGCTACCTGCACGCCACCAATGTAATATACGCCATTCCATATGCCATTGCAATGGCCCTCTGCGATGTACATCGGCCAACGGACCGGACAGTCCAACTAAAACGGAAAAGGATAAAAATGGAGCACAATAAGCATATTCAGGAATGACAAGCACCCACAAAACTGTAGGAGAGCACTTCAACCTCCTGGCCACACTATAGCATACCTAAGTGGCCATCCTGCAGCAAAAAAACTCAGGACCAACTTCAAAGAGAACTGCTGAGCTTCTAATATCTGCAAGATTTGACACATCAGCTCAGGGTTGAACAAAGACTGAATGGTTGCAACTACGAACCAAGTTTCCTCCTCTGGTTCACAACCTCAACGCTAGAATCAGGGCCTCTCCTCTCCTGATGAAGCAACCTCGTATCTCTAGCTTGCTTGCGAGCATGTATAAATACCGGCACCTTGGAAATTTCCACTACATTCATCTGACGAAGTGGGTATTTACCCACGAAAGCTCATGATCCGAAACGTCTGTTAGTCTATAAGGTGCCACAGGATTCTCTGCTGCTTCTACATCTGCAAGTGTAGCCATGCCCTAAAAATGAAACTCACAAAAGCCAGCAAGCTGAATGGGGAGCTGCCTGAACTAGCCAGTAGAAAATGCCAAGGACGGGTGTGTGGGCTAAGCCCCACTCTTCAAAGAGAGGTAGGCAGATATCTATCTCTGCCTGGGATTCACAGCCTACAGGCAGGCAGGCATCTGAGCCACATCTGCCCTTTTTCAAGAAAAACAGTGGTGGTGTGTGCCCTAACCACTGGTCTGTAGGGTATTTTGAGGTCGGCCTCTCTTCTATCCTGCTGCATAACTAAATATTCATTGGACCAAAGAGAATGACTCGGGAGATCCAGGTTCAGTCCCTGCTCCAAGGAATATTTAAGAATTTCATAGAAAGTAGAACAGCTTCAACAGGAGAGAGTTAGCATACCTACCCGGGAGGCTGGAGACCTGGGGTTAAGTACCTGCTCGACCTCAGGCAGAGTGAAGATTTGAACCCAAGTCTCCTTTATGCTGGGCGAGTGTGCGAGCCACTGGGTTGCTGGATAAAGGGGACAGGCACTGGCCCCATCAGCTGTGTTTTGTGTGAGGTCTGATCCTGTAGGCATCTTTTTAGCCTATGAGCATGCAAGTAACGCAGGGACTTTACCGGTGGAAATTTAGACACGTACAGGGTTAGGAAGGATCTGAGTAGGGGTTTTTTGAATGCCAGTGGTGCCTCAATGTTGGACGTAGGCCCCTAAAATGGTAGCTGAGCATCTAAGTCCCCCTTGTGAATCTAGTCCTTTGGGAATGCCACTTGGGCTGGGTAATGGTGGTAGGATTTCCTGGGGTGGCCTCCACTCTTCTTAGTGGCAAGCCAATGAGAGTATGACTTTGACCCCCACAACACTGGACATAGCACAGTTGGCTGATGCATGGATGCTGACTAGGTTCTATGACTTCAAAGAGCATAAACTGTGGTGGTCTAAGACAGCCCCAGAGACAGTGAGCCACTAACTGCAGCGAGAGGATTGACATAGGGGATTTCTTCGCCACGTTTATTTTTGAGGGTTTAATATAATTCAAAATATTATTTCAAATGAAAAAAAGCAGGAGCTAAACAAATCAATCACATGTAAGATACACCTTTTAAAATAAATTTAAATCCTACCAAAAATCTGAAGAAATCAACACCATAGAGACAACACCTCTAAATATAGAAAGAAATAATGAGCCTCTTTTAGCTTCCATTTATCAAGCCTATTTACAAATTCTTGGCATAACAGAAACCCAAAATAAACCCAGAAAGAGATTTTTACGGGAGAATAAAGAATCTCAAGATGGTACTGATATTCAGAAATAAAAGATATACTAGGGATTTGGATTTCAACATCTGAATTCAGTTCTTGTCCTGCAAGAAATTAGTTTTTCTTTAAATTATTAAACCGAGACACTACAAAAAAGGTCTGTGTTATCAGAGTATAAAATCTGTGATTTTTCATTTTTAATTAAACAAAATTCAGTGAGAAGCTTAGTACTGAGGTCTGGAAACCCCATAAAGAGAATTCAGATGATAGTTAATAATGTTTAGTATCAATTATGAGTTGTTTTAGAGATATCAGAAAAAAACCCAGCAATTTTATTGTTCACTAAACTGCAGATTACCTTGTGTTTCCAGCCTTTGCTTATTCCTCCATCTTTGTCACACAATGTGATAATGAAAAAATGTTCTAGTCCCAGTAGGAATATTTTTCAAAACAGAAGATTTTTAAGGGCATACGATGATACACTTGGTATATTTTTTATGGAAAATCAGTTGCAGTAAACAAAGCTGAACAAAATGAAAACTTTGATTCAATCCTCAATAGCAAAATATTCAGAAATAACGACAATCTGAATGTTTTTAGATTTAGTAATTTTTTTACAAGCACATGATCTTTTGACACAGGCTCTAGTATCAGGGTTTTGTACAGAAAAAAATATCTTATTTTTGTCATCATT
>NC_133771.1:83483902-83531078 GCF_003597395.2 Chelonoidis abingdonii | reverse complement strand
CCGCCACACACACATCTGCTGTGTGTTGTTCTAAACTTAAAGCTTTATTTGCATCAGATTTGAAGGGTTTTTATTCCAGAGAAAATAATTTCCAATGAGATATTAGAAATGGAATGTGATGAACTGGAATCTTATTTCCGTTTCACTAATTTAATAGCTTCTAAAGTAGTCACAACTAAAAGCCACTGTGAAGGGGACTAAGGAGAAGAATGTAGCTACGCACTTCCTTATTAGACCTCCCTGGAGGGACAATGCATAAACTTTTTTTTGAGTGTCTGAATGATATAGGAGCGTAAATCCCATTCCCAAAAGTGACAGTCTCTTAGAAGCCAAAGCCTCACTGAAAGTCATTGGAACTTGGTCTCCTCGATCACTTAGATGTTTTTGAAAATTTTACCCAGTGACCGTTGTTCGCCACACCTGCCTCCTTCTCCCCTGGCTACCAACCTCTTTGATGCCATGTAATGAAAAGAGGGGGATTAAAGATTTCCTTTAAAAAGAGAGAGAGAGTAATATACATGGAGGAACCCATTACCTGCAGTGGCAGGGGACTGAATGGAGCTTTAATTCTTACTCTCTCACAGTATGTGTTTACTGCAATAAAACACTAGCCACTTCCCTGTCTCAGCTGACTTGGACTCACAGGGCATGGGCTGAGGGGCTATAAAATGCAGTGTAGATGTCTAGGCTTGGGCTCTCAGACCCTTCCCCTTCACGGGGTTCTCGAGCCCAGGCTCCAGCATGAGCCCAAAGGTGTTCCCTGCAATTTTATAACCCTGCAGCCTGAGTCCAAGTCAGCTGACACACACCAGCCATGGGTATTTTATTGCAGTGTAACTGTACCTTCAGGGTCCTTTGGGAATCTAGTGCAGGAGTCGGCAACCTTTCAGAAGTGCTGTGCTGTGCCGAGTCTTCATTTATTCACTCTAATTTAAGGTTTTGTGTGCCAGTTATACGTTTTCACGTTTTTAGAAGGTCTCTTTCTAGAAGTCTATAATATATAACTAAACTATTGTTGTATATAAAGTAAATAAGGTTTTTAAAATGTTAAAGAAGTTTTAATTTAAAATTAAATTAAAATGCAGAGCCCCCTGGACCATGGCCAGGACCCAGGCAGCGTGAGTGCCACTGGAAATCAGCTCACATACCGCCTTCGGCACCCGTACCATAGGTTGCCTACCCCAATCTAGTGGATGGGGCCTGATGGAAGCCCTCCCCAGTTGGTATCCTGTGGTAGGCATGAGCAGTATTGTGAAACTCCACTGGGAACAGGCACTTTATGAGACCAGACTCACTTCCTGCCCTACAATGGGTAAACCGGTGGCAGAGTTGTACCTCTCTGATGTGCCGCACCTGTCCCCTGACAGTTCAGATGATTATTTAACCTAGCAGGGGTGGGATGATACTTTCCTTTATTTCAGAAAAGGTGGCATGGTGTTTTTTTGTTTTGGGCTCTGGGGTGTGACCAGGGGTGAGGGGGTTGGGTTGCAGGCTGCCCTGGGGCTACAGTGGGAAGAGAGGACTCCCCACAGCTCTTTCTCCCTGCAGCAGCACCTGGGCTGGGGGGGAAAGGCGCATCTCTCCACCACTGCAGCTTCAGGCCGGGGCGGGGGCTCCTCTCTCCCGGCCACAGCAGATCCGAGGCTGGGGGAGAGGCATCTCTCCCCAACGCAGTCCCAAGTGCCAGTGCAACGCTTAATAGGCTGCTGCGCAGCCACACAGCTTAGAGGGAATTTAATTCATGACTCCCCTTCTTGATGTGTAATAACTGAGGCAGTGTGGAGATGTGCTCACCTTGTCCAGCAGAAGATTTGCTTCAGTGGATCTGATCTTTGCTAAGCAAAGTATGGGAGCCAGCAGGCAACCAGAGAATCACTAAGAAACAATGACACCTAAGGCCAAGCAATCTACCAATGAGAACTCTTGACATGTGTACAGTCACTTTCACTCTGACTTCTTTCACAGAACTGTAGCATACAAATTAGCGGGGGGTAGAGGGAAGGGTCATGAGTGGTTGTTACCTCTGATGTCACTTAAGAGTGACCTGAGCTATTGACCTGGCTATAGTCTATGATCATAACTGTTATTAATTATTTTTTTACAATTTTGCTTAATTACAACCTAATTTCTTCAAAGGTATGCAATTTCAGTGTTTTAAGTAACATGCAAGTATGAAATATATGTGTTATTACATTATTAAGATCATTTGGAACTAAAAGCATCTGACAAGGAGTGCTAAATTTCTCAAAGGACACTTAAATTAATCTTAATTCATACTCCAGATACACTTGTACATTACAAGAAAATTCATTGCATACTCGAAAAGTAAGAGCTGTAATTTTGGGGAGGGTACTATTTTTCATGGATTAAAAAAAAGAGTTGAATTCCACCTTTAAGTGTAAAACTCAACTCAAGTTTAATTATAGAGTCGCGATCATCACCTCCATAACAATAATTCTCCCTCTGCCTTCCTTCCATGCAATGGAGGTATCATAACAGAACATATTCCTTCCAAAGTAGAGAACATAGCAAACAATAAATATGATGGGAGTAGTAGGGAAAACTTGACTGAACTCACAACCAACCTACATGCTTTTACCATTGTGTTAACTGAACAAACATTTTGATCTCATAGAATCCTAAGTATTATCACAATCAAAATGTATCAATAAGAATACGAATACAATAGCATTAATAATGATTGAATAAAAGGATGCATAATAGGTAGGATCCTGTTAAAAATTTTGAACTTGAGAGGCAAAGAGCAAAATTCCTGGAAGTTTCTAGTAATTCACGTGACTTGTGCATGAAGTTTCTAGTAATTCACGTGACTAAAGTGCATGAAAATTAGCAAGACAGCAAGCTTAGTGTATCCTGGCAGTCTCTAGACAGATGTACAGTTGGAGTTGTAGGGAAGGTTGCTCCAGGCTTTATTAACTAAATTAACCCAGCACAAAAGTTAGACCTTAACTCTGAAATCAGCTAATACCACATCACAATGATATTTTAGGAATCAATATAGAACTGCTAGAAATCATTTCAAAATGCTGAAAACCTTGAGTAACACATGCTGAACTTAACAAATTCAGTCACAAACCATCCCTTCCTTGCCTCCCCCAGCTGTAAGACACCATCTAACCAAGCAGAAAAAACACATAGAGTCCAAAGATTCAGCATTACATGAAAGAGCAATTGAAAACAATTGTTCATGAGTCAAATGAAAAATGGAATGTGAGAGGAAGGCTAACTTTCCCCTATCAATACTGAGAAAAAAATGATTTTCTTGTATTTCACAAGATAATACATACTTATGCTTAAGAAACACCACAGGGATGGCATAATTCTTGTTGCTTAATCTCTCTACCTCAGTGTCACTCTCCGTGAAATAAGGGTAATATATTAAGCTTATGGTGGTGTGTGAGGCTTAATTAGTTAATGTTGGTACAGTTCTTCAAATAATTATTTTGTTTTAATAGTTATGTAAAATAGTATCTATTTTGTTTATTATTTTTTTATTTTATTATTATTATTATTTATTTTGTACATTTTTGGCAGTTTTTGGACTATCAGTATTTATGACAGCTAACAATCTAAACAGCTGTGTGTTTTTGGGAGGGAGGGTCTAGATAATCAGCGTTTTGTCATGTATAGTAAAATCCCATTTACCTCAACCCCTATAGCCTGAAACTACTATTCAAATCTAAATTCTCACCCCATGAATATTGCGGAGTGTTTAGCATTTCTCAGGCCCTCACCTAATAATTCTACAAGTTAGCTGAACCACTAAAATTCTTATGTCCCTGACTCCCCAAAACATTTTAGACATATAAGGTTTTCCCCTACTTTTAACTGATTGACAGGTTTTTCATAGTTTTGTTAAGCAGCAAAAAGTCACAAAGCCACTAAACATGCTCATAAATTATCTTAAACTTCTATTAAATATCTTTTCAAGTGTATCGACACTGAATGTGTTTACCTAAAGCCAAACATTATTGCTATGCACATTTACAATTCTGCCATCCCCAGTCCTGCTTTAAATGTAAAATATCTGAACTACAAATGGTATATGTCACAACCAAGGAAACCCACTTTACTTTAACCTTGTTAATGGGGAGCCAGATGGAACCTCCGGGGCCACCCATTGTTCTGTTTTGCATTTTTGTGTAATGCCATGGTGTAGGTCCATAGGGCCTCATGAATTCCCCTCCTCTGAATATATGCTGTGCTGTTAAAGGCACTGAAAGGATCAAGCTCTGCTCAAAGAGCAGCTGGCTTTTTATTTTTTTAAATGGTGTAAGCAGCAGGGTTGTTTTTTTTTCACCCTGGCGAATTCTGATCTATCAGGCCTCAGGTCAAAAGAAGCCTTAACTATGTCCTGTCAATCACATCATATACTACCTTCATTTCTTTGTACCATTGTCTTTTTTTCTCATGCTTGTTGGATTGCATTTCTTTCCCTCACTCCTTGTTAAGCTGAGCAAAAGTATTTGACTGAATCTGGTTTGGTGAAAAATGCAGGGTTGCTGAGACAAACATTTTGCTAATTCATGCTGATTTCGTTGAATTCTTTCGGTCAAAAAAAATCAGAAAAAAAATCAAACTATTTCATTTTGGAATTTTCAAAATGAAATGTTCCAATTTTTTTATTCCAAATGACTTTGAATGTCAAAATGTTCTTTAGTTTTATTTTTAAAATACACATTTAAAAATGCTTAAAATTTAATGAAATTTTGAATGAACGAGTTTGTTCAGCCTGAAACTGGTGGGGGTTTTTAGTTTTCAATTTGCCAAAGATTTAAAAAAAAATCATTTTCAAT
Source organism: Chelonoidis abingdonii (assembly GCF_003597395.2). Classification (NCBI taxonomy): domain Eukaryota; kingdom Metazoa; phylum Chordata; order Testudines; family Testudinidae; genus Chelonoidis; species Chelonoidis abingdonii. Next base: position 83,526,261 of record NC_133771.1, on the reverse strand, counting down.
TCAACCCAATTTTTTTCTGAATTTTTGGAATTACCAGTGAACCAAAAAAGTCAGTTATTCATCCAGCTCCTCACTCACTCAGGATCTGATCCTGCAGCTCTTACACATATCAGCATGAATTAGTATATTGAGAAAAAGTTGCAGGATTGGGCACTAACTTGCTTTCTCATAAAATAAAATATTTTATTATAATACAATTATACAGTGGTCATTTCTGCTACTGCTAAGTTGAACATTTTTATTTATTATTAATTATTATGAATTATTATTATTATTTTAGGGAGAAGTGACAGAAATAGGATTTGAGCACACAGCCATTTTCTCATCATGAGTAATGTGAGGGAAAATACATTGTTTCCCCATTATTTAAAAGATAAACAAATAAACCTTTTACTGAATGGCTGGGGTTTGAAAGGTGAAACTTGACTATGGAAATATCCCTGTGCTTGGGCATCAAGTCAGCAGAACAAAGCACTCTGCTAAATAGGGATGGACTCAAGCACAATCTTAAATTAAAACACGTTGAAGTGCATTGCGGAATTCAGGCTTCAGACACTATAGTAGGAGCGGCCAAACTTACTGATCCTTCCAGTCGCAAACGACAATATTCAGAAGTTTGAGAGCTGGAGCACACCTGCCAGGGCTTAGGATTTCAGCCCCACTCCTACTGAAGCCCCAAGACCTGGCAGGTGTGCCCTGCTGGGCAGAAGTGCCAAGACCGAGCAGGAAATGCAGGAGTTTCTAATGCTCATTTTAAATCTGCCTTTTTGTATAAAGCCCCAAATGTTCCTCTTCACTCCATTGTGTGGAGAGGTTCAAATGAATACAAAAAAGGACGGAAAGATCCTCAAAACAGTATGGGTGGATGAATTTTGGTGGAGAGGGAGAAGAGCAATGGCTAGGTGGCATATGCCCTTCCTCAGACTCTGCCGAAACCTCTTTGCATGAACACTGTGGTTGGGGCATTGCGAGTTTTGGTGAGGGAATGCTGGAATGGGATGTGGTAGGAGAACTGTGAAGCAGCCACTCTGTGTTGCATTCTGCCTCCTCAAATCTAGATTCTCAGTTAGAACTCCACAGGCAGTTTCATTCTGCATATTGCAACATTAAATCCCCCATCAATTCACAGGGGAGGAGGGCCAGGTTAATATCTAGATGGACTGGCACAGCACAAAAATATCTGTAGGTCCAATGGCTAGGACTTCAGCTTAGGACTTGGGAGACCTGGATTCAAGTCATTTAGCCTCTCTGTGGCCACGTCTACACTACGGGATAATATCGAATTAGCTAAAATCGGTTTTATAAAACTGATATTATAAATTCAATTTCATGCGGCCACACTAGGCACAGTAATTTGGCGTTGTGCGTCCATGGTCCGAGGCTAACGTCGATTTCTGAAGCGTTGCATTGTGGGTAGCTCTTCCGTAGCTATCCCATAGTTCCCGCAGTCTCCCCCGCCCCTTGGAATTCTGGGTTGAATCATTATTGTCGCGGGTGGTTCTGGGTAAATGTCATCAGTCATTCCTTCCTCCGGGAAAACATAGCTGCAATCTTGTCGCGCCGTTTTTTCCCTGGAGCCCTGGCAGATGCCATAGCACTGCAACCAGTGGAGCCCGTCAGCGTTTTTTTTTTCGACGTATGTGTACTGCGGATGCCGCGGACAGAGAGGCTATACGTCAGCGCTACACAGGCAGCAGTCACTTGCTTTGCAATGATAGCAGAGAGTGGTTACCGTCGTCCTGACCGTCTACTGCCGGAGAAAACTGGCAATGAGATGAGGGTTATCTTCCTCCTCTGTTACTGTCCGCTGCTATCATTGATGCCCCTGCTGAAACGCCGGGGGCGAACGCAAAAGCAAAATTGGGGATTGACTACTTGGGCCTGAGGTCAATCCTCCCTTATGTCTCTAAAAATAGAGTTCAGTCGGCCTAGAATAGGGCAAGGTATTAAGGACCAGTTGTATCAGAAGCACAGGCTGCTCGTGTCAGTATTCACAGGGGGCCCTGCACACCCCCACCCATTCTTCCCCTTCTCTCCAACCTTCCGGATGAACACCCCGTGTTGGGCCCAGTATCCTGCCTTGGTGAATTAATAAGAATGCAGGAATAAGAACACTGGAGTGTTTAGTGACATAAATGAGGGAGGCAGGCCTCCGGCACGTGATAGTCAGGCAGACATTACGCGGTGTGGGGAGAAAAGGAGCCAGCATGCTGCGCTATGACAGTCCAGGCGTTACAGGAATCGTTTCTTTTACACAGGAAAGGAGGGGCTGAAGCCCCCAGTTTGCTATATGAGCTGGATATTAGCCGTTCTGTCCTATCTTACTGGAGTACCAACAATGTGGCTCGATGTCAACATGTTAGATACTATGAGGATGGTTACTAGTCCAATTGCACCGTCTACCACCGGGAGGGGAGAGGAGGGAGCGGATATGCTCTTCACTGCTTGCAGCATCGCTCTACCGCAGCATTCAGTACACATAGAGGTGACATTGGCAAGTAGGCAAGAAATGTTCTTTCCCTTTTCTTTCACGTGGTGGGGGGTGAAAGAAACTGAGAGTGTTCCCTAACCACGCCAGAGCACTGTGTTTGAACCTAGACATTGGGAGCTCAGCAAGATGCAAAATACTTTCAGAGGACTGCTGTGGACGGCATGGGATAGCTGAGTCCTCAGTACCCCCCTTCCATCCATGAGCGTCCATTTGGAGTTTCTGGCTTCCGTTACGCGTGTCACACGCGCTGTGTATCCTGGAGATTTTTTCAAACGCTTGGCATTTTGTGTTCTGTACGGGCTCTATACAACAGATTTGTCTCCCCATACAGAAATCGATCCAGTATCTCCCATACGTCCCGCTGGAGCTCTTTTTGATTGAGTACTGACATCCCCCCGTGCTGATTCAGAGCTCCACGTGGGTGCAACAGGAAATGTAATTCAAAAGTTCGCGGGGCTTTTCTGTTATCCTGCCCGCTGCATCGAGTTCAGATTGCTTGTTCCAGCGTCGGTGCATGTGGGATTACCGCGAGCCAATTAACGTCGATTCCGTACATAAACTTAATCGATTGTTACTATCGACTTTAGCGCTATTTTTTTTTTTTTTGTTTTTTTTTTTTGTTTTTTTTTTTTTTTTTTTTTTTTTTTTTTTTTTTTTTTTTTTTTTTTTTTTTTTTTTTTTTTTTTTTTTTTTTTTTTTTTTTTTTTTGTTTTTTTTTTTTTTTGTTTTTTTTTTTTTTTTTTTTTTTTTTTTTTTGGTTTTTTTTTTTTTTTTTTTTTTTTTTTTTTTTTTTTTTTTTTTTTTTGTTTTTTGTTTTTTTTTTTTTTTGTTTTTTTCTTTTTTTTTTTTTTTTTTTTTTTTTTTTTTTTTTTTTTTTTTTTTTTTTTTTTTTTTTTTTTTTTTTTTTTTTTTGTTTTTTTTTTTTTTTTGTTTTGTTTTTTTTTTTTTTTTTTTTTTTTTTTTTTTTTTTTTTTTTTTTTTTTTGTTTTTTTTTTTTTTTTTGTTTTTTTTTTTTTTTTTTTTTTTTTTCTCCTCTCGTCGGGGTGGAGTACAGAAATCAATTTAAAGAGCCCTTTATATCGATATAAAGGGTGTTGTAGTGTGGACGGGTACAGCGTTAAATCGATTTAACGCTCTTTAAATCGATTTAAACACGTAGTGTATACCAGGCCTGTCTCAGTTCCTCATCTGTAAATAGCAGGGATAGCAGTACTTCCCCAACTCACAAGGATGTTGCAAGGTTAAAGACCATGAAGTGCTTAGGTACTATAGTGATGAGAGCCATAAAAATACCTTAGGTAGATAGGATCTGTTTCACTCATGTCTCCTTTGACAGGGGAGACAATAAACGGTAGCAAGGCTCTATTCATACTAAGTATGAACAATTTTTCTTGTAGGGTACAGACACAATGTATTATTTATTTCAGATTTGCTTGGTGATAAAATGCTCACAACTTGAACAGAGCAGGTCTCCCTTGGGCCCCGCTATGCACCCCCCATAAGGCTGTGAAATTGTTTACTTTCACCTGTAGTTATTTGGGGGACCTATTCTTGATTTGGAAAAGGAAACTATCCCCTATCGGACTCTGTTTTTCTGCTCTCTTTTTCCCTATGTTGCATGGGTTCTTAGAATCTGTCTTTCTCTAATGACAACAGAAGATATCTGGCTACTAGTAAAGATGTCAGATGGACACCGTGCTCAGAAGTCTTCTGCCATTATTACAGAGTGTAGCACAGAAGGTGATTTTTAATCACCATTTGCTAAACAGTCACACGCAGTCCCTTCCCAAACCAACTTTGATCAAATTTAGAGAGAATAAACTTGCAGTATTAAATATACCATAAATTTTGAAGGGACACCATCAACTTAGAAAAAATAGTTTTCTCTTTATTGTTTGTTTACTTTATGCATTTTACAGCATTTTTCTTATACTCAGTTTTACTGTTTCATCTGCCTACTCAGATTAGTTTAGTCTGTTTCTCTTGTTTATGTGGGTTTTCGAAAGATCAAAATATTTTAAAATAGGAGAATTGTGACCATAAAACCACAAAAATGTGTGTGTTTAATATCTGAAACTACTGTAACATCCTTTTTTAAAACTGATATTTCCAGCTTTATCATGTCCCTTCAAAAGACAAAAAAAACCCCACAAACAAACAAACAAAAAAAACCCCAGATAGATTAATTACTCTGGTTGACAAATCATCTTGTGAGACACACTGTATGAGTCTTTGATTGGAATAATTGTCTTGGACACCTTTGGATTTCCTGAATTAGAGCTTCAGTCTGACACGAGTTCTATGCCCCCTAGAAATTATAATTGTGGGAAGTATTTGATGATCCAAAGGGGGAAAAAATTCCCAGGCCTGGATAAACCAATTACTAGATAAACTCCTGGAAGTCCATTCATCAACTCTGCTGACTAGCTAGGTCATAAACATAAAAAATGAAACATCTCCAGCTAATCAAAGTTTACATCAGTAATAACCAAAATGAGTTTATATAATTACTGTACATTAAAATACTCCAGGCATTAAACACTGAAATGATAATTTGTAAACTGCAAACCAGCAATCTGTTGGGATCTGCTTAGCAGACCCTTTATAGGGAGAATTTGCCAGGGGAAAGAATCACTATACGGTCTCAGTGTCTGCTGAGGAGTACGTGTCAATCTAGTAGAATGTGGAATGCTGAGCTGGCCACATGGCAGACCTATAACCTTATTCTACTGAGGCTTCCCCTCTCTCTGCTTAGGTAGTGGCTACAGTATGAATGGAATTGGTCTTGTCATTAAGAACACGCTCTTCTGCCAAACAGGTGATTACCGGTGGCCTAAATCTACCTCCTTTCTTAGGCCCCTCTTATAGGGTAAATAAGTGGCTGGAAGACTGAAAATCCTTGGTTCTTGAAAGGTAGAATTGTAAGTCCTGAACATCCAGATAATACCATCAGTGATGCTTTTCATTAGCATTTTCAGGTTTCTTTCCTTCTCCTTTATTTTGATTCAGATGATAACTGACGGTCACACCATGATGAGAAATGAAGAAGCATTTTATACCATCTTGTCCGGAGAAAAGAACTAGGCTATGTGTACACTAGAGAGCTTACAGCAGCACAGCTGTACTGATGCAGCTGCACTGCTATAAGGTTTCCTGTGTAGCCGCTCTGGACATAATTAAACCACCCTCAATGAGCAGTGGTAGCTATGTCGGCGGGAGACACTCTTCCACTGACTTAGCACTGTCCACACCAGCGCTTCTATCAGTATAACTTATGTCACTCAGGGGGGTGTTTTTTCCACACCTCGGAGCAACATAAGTTCTTCCAACAAAAGTGCTAGTGTAGCTGTAGCTCTAGAAAAAGGAATTGAAAGAGAAGGACTATGGCCTCCCATTGACTCTTCTAGCAGAAATGTGTTAAAGACAAGAGTCTCAGGGACACTGAAATCACCAAGCTCTTAAGAAGCTCAGCAGAAATGCCTCTGCCTCTCCCTCATAATTATCACATGCTCCCCCACCTCCCATTCTTAAATGTCCCCTGCTGCTGCTCTACTGTTCTGTGCATCCAGTTAGTTCATCCAGCCCAGGCCGAGAAACTCCTTCGCCATTGTCTCCTCCACAGCCCTACTTCTCAGCAGACTCCCTCCATCCCATAACTTCTCCCCACACCATGCACCCTTATCACATGAAGCTTTTAAGTACTGACATATATCAATGTCACTTTCGTGCTCACAGCTGGATGCATTTAGGAAGGAAGGATTTTTAACTGACAAGTTTGAACTATCCTTCTCTTACGCTTGGTATTTATTAAACCGAACATGAATTTTTTGGAACAGATTTGTTTTAAATTTACACTCACAGAGAACTGACGTGGAAAAGTCCCAGTGGAATATTCTCTTTTATAAATGGGAATCTGCCCTTCAAGGAAACAGTTTGAAGTCAAATCAAAATAGATTTATATACCGTACAGAAACAGCAGTCCCTCTACAGTAAAAGTAAAACAGAATATCAGGATTAAGCAAATTTACCACCCATTAACATGAGGTGGAAATGTGGTGGTATGCTACTCAAACACCACCCGGAATCCCATAGCAGCTGATGTTTCTGCGACAGTGATCTGTGTCGTTAACACTGCTTATGCTTGCATATTTAAACTCCAACATTAATCCCACATTGAGAGGAAAAAGTGCATTTTAGACCACGCAGAGCTATTGTTTTAGACCCTGTCTGTGCTCCAAGTGTAACTGTGTTTTTGTGACACCCTCAGCTGAACCGGTTACAGCAAATGCGGAATTGTGTCCATCCAACCACATATCAACTGTGTTTGTATAGCCACATCTTTCAACACTGCCTAACCATGTTTGACTGTATGTATTCTGGGAAAATCTTGGCCACTATCCCATACTGCCTCAGCAGGCCACAGAGTGCCAGAAAAACATGCACAATGAGAGATGCCAAACAGCATCTAGGGCAATGCACTCTGGGATGCACTAACACAGAGAGAATGTGGAAGGAGGAAGACCGGCCAAACTAGTTATATAGACATGGCTTGGATGGAGAGGGGTGCCCTGTATACACTGTGAAAAACAGGTGCAGAATCAGTTCCAAGAAACTAATCATGTGAAATCACAAAATAATGCTAAATGTCATGATTACTAACCGAGTATTGTAACCAATGGTTACAAACTTGGTTAAAAGTTCCAGTATACACAGGGCACCTACCTTTCAATATTCTGAAGAAGACTGCACCAAATCAGCTCATTTCAGGTTTACTTTGCAAACATAAGCAGTAGACTTTTTTTTTTTAATGAAAGTTTACATTTTGCAGAAACTGATGAGGTTGCCAGAGATACGCCGGTACAATGTACCAGCCTGTACAGGCTCAACCTGACCCCTGATTAAATCATCTCCCCTTTGACCCCTTTCTCCAAATGCAGTCTAGAGACAACATTCTAATAGATACCTTCTGTGTACAACAGCTTTGACATTTTGTTTCCAATCAGAAAAGTCAAGCTTCTATCCAATGTATCAAAACCTGTATTTACCTAAAATTACATATAAGTCAATATAAGGAAATTACTGTCTTAAAAGCATCCAAGTTTCTCTCACTAACTCTGCACTGCTGGTTTATGTTGTACGTATAAGCTAAGGAACTGATGCTAGTCACTCAGAAGAATGAGATAATAATCTAGACCGGCGTATTCTCAAACTTTTTCAGTGTGAACCACAACTTGCCAGGGAGTACTTCATCGACCCCTTCTCCTCCCATTCCAGATCACATAGTGTTGTGGCAACCTACAGCAACTGCTTACGTGGAAAACTAAACTTTCTCATGTATTTGCAGTTGACTTTTCATGCAATTATGTAACTAGAAACAGAGGAGGAGAGCAAGAACCATGTGATCAAACAGCTCTCCAAAGAGCACCAATAGTCCACAGTTGGAAAGCCTCTGATCTAGATTACATTATTACAAATATCCTTTCTGATGAGTTCTTATTTTAGAAAAAGGAGGGTATTTTAAATATATTCAGTATGTGCTATATATCATTGTGATAGCTTACTAGTATTACATGATTCAGTACAGGAAAATCAAAGAGTCTGGCAAGGGACACTAATTCTAGAAGTATTATGGGACTGGAGTCAGAAGTCTAAGGTATGTCTACACTGCAGTGTTTGCCTGGGCTCAGACTCAGGTTCGAGACCAACCCTGAAAGCTCAGTAAAAAACCTGCTGCTCACTACAATCTATTATATAAAAAACTTGTAGGCATTTCTCAGCAGTTTTTGCATTACCAGTGAGTAAAAGAATGACTTAAAATGCATATCATTTCATTTTTTAATAATTCGGCAGGACAAGATCTTCAAGCTAATTATTGAAATTAAGATGATAGTATGGCAACTGTGCAAAGAGCTGTACAGACATACAGGAAGGCACAGTTCCTGTCCTGAAGAGCTTATAGTCTAAACAGAAAAAGGATTTGGGAAGAGCCAGACAAACTACGTAAAGTGATGTTAGGTACATCTCTCATTAGTTCCATGAAATTTTTCTTTTATATAAACCACTTGCCTCTTCCCCACCCTCTTCCAATGAGTCCTGGCACCCCCAACTACACATTCCCCCACCTCTGCTATCCCTGATCACCTGTTCAATAGAATGAGCCCTCCTTCTACTCTGCCTGAGAGTAGCAAGGAACAATCATATACAGTCTACCACAGAAAACAATCACTCTAGTCCAGAGCCCAGATTTTAAAAGGAACTTAGGGACTGTGCTGCTCAGTGTTGCAACACCTAGCTGATTTTGGAACCTAAGGCCTGGTCTACACTCAGGGGTTAGATCAAATTTAGCCACATTAGGTCAATTTAAAAATGACTGCGTCCACACAACCAACCCTGTTCTGTCGACCTAAAGGACTCTTAAAATCGACTTCTGTACTCCTCCCCAGTGAGGGGAGTAGCGCTAAAATTGACTTTGCTGGGTCGAATTTGGGGTAGTGCTGACACAAATCGACGGTACTGGCCTCCCAGAGCTATTCCAGACTGCTCCATTGTGACCGCTCTGGACAGCACTTTGAATTCCAATGCACTAGCCAGGTACACAGGAAAAGTTTACAGAACTTTTGAATTTCATTTCCTGTTTGGTCAGCATGGCAAACTCAGCAGCACAGGTGACCATGCAGTCCCCCCAGAATCGTAGAGCGTAGAATGTTTCTACGCTCCCCTTATCATCTCCGTCCCTGAGGTTATCGCAGATTAGAAGACAAAAAAAACACACTTGCGATGACATGTTTTCTGAGCTCATGCAGTCCTCCCGCAGTGATAGGGCACAGCTTAATGCGTGGAGGCATTCAGTGGCACAGGCCAGGAAAGGACATGATGAAGCGTCTGTTTGGGGAGCAAACGGACATGATGATGAAGCATCTGTTGCAGGAAAGCCAACAAGAGCACAGACCCCCGCTGCATCCACTGTATAACCGCCTACCCTCATCTCCATGTTTCATAGCGTCCTCACCCAGAGGCCCAAGAACTCTACTGCAGAGGATGACTAAAACAACAGAAGGCTGTCACTCAAACAAATTGATTTTTAGTGTGGCTACAATAAGCAATGTGGCCTTGTCCTTCCCTCCTCCCCCACCTCCCCCGGACTACCTTGTCTGTTATCTCATTTTTTTTATTTAATAAAGAAAGAATGCATGGTTTCAAAATAATAGTTACTTTATTTCGAAGGGGGGAGGGTGGTTGGCTTACAGGGAATTAAAATCAGTGAAGGGGGTGGGTTTGTATCAAGGAGAAACACACACAATTGTCACACCGAAGCCTGGCCAGTCATGAAACTGGTTTTCAAAGCCTCTCTGTTGCACAGAGCACCTTCCTGTGCTCTTCTGATCGCTCTGGTGTCTGGCACGAAATGATTGTCTGCCATTGCTTTCATGGAGGGAGGGGCGACTAATGACATGTACCCCAAACCACCCGCTACAATGTTTTTGCCCCATCAGGCATTGGGAGCTCAACCTAGAATTCCAATGGGCGGCGGAGACTACGGGAACTGTGGGATAGCTACCCATAGTGCAATAGTCCATAAGTCAATTCTAGCCACAGTAGTGAGGACGCACTCCGCCAACTTAGTGCCCTTAGTGTGGATATACACAATTGACTGTATAAAATCGATTTCTAAAAACTGACTTCTATAAAATTGACCTAATTTCATAGTGTAGACAAACCCTTAGTCTCATTCTCAAAAGCGATTTAGGCACTTGAATCTAAATCCCATCAATTGTCAATGGGATTTAGACCAGGGTTTCTCAAACAGGGGTTGCTGCTTGTGTAGGGAAAGCCCCTGGAGGGCCAGGCCAGTGTGTTTACCTGCCCCGTCCGCAGGTCCAGCCGATTGCGGCTTCCACTGGCCGTAGATCGCTGCTCTGGGCCAATGGGAGCTGCTGGAAGTGGCAGCCAGTAAGTCCCTTGGCCCGCGCTGCTTCCAGCAGCTCTCATTGGCCTGGAGCAGTGATCCGCAGCCAGTGGGAGCCGCAATCGGCCGGACCTGTGGATGGGGTAGGTAAACACACAAGCCCAGCCCGCCAGGGGCTTTCCCTACACAAGCGGTGTCCCCTGTTTGAGAAACCCTGATTTAGACTCTTAAGGCTGCATGGATATCCCAGTCCTTTGAGTCTCTGCCAGCTTCTCCTGTCATTGACCCCCAAATGGGATAGAGGGGTGGAAGCTGGTGCTCCTGGAAGAGGCAGGCAGTCCAGCTTCTGGGGTCTGCACTAGGTCCTACTGCATTTTCTCCTTTCCCCTCCATTGGGGTGGGAAGGTAGAAGGGTGGAAGCCACTCTGATGGGTTTCCCCAGAAATATACCTCTGAGGTGAAGCTACAAAATAAATGTTGCAACCCTAAGGAGAGAATATTTTGGAAAGTTTTGAGCTTGTGACAGAGAAATTAGAATGAAAGTGTCTGCGTATCATTTACTGTCAGGAGAGACCTAAGAATGTGCTAGATACACTCAAACAGGCAGCCAGATGGAAGCCCTGTTGCTTTATTTTCTAATTATGATTTACAGGTCTCTAATCCATTCGATGTGACACAGCCACCCGAGAAGTACTGGAATCTATAAAGATGTGAGTCAGATTCTGAACTGTGGGAGAAATGGCACGTTTTTGCTAAAAGAGCCTATACATTGGACACTAAATCTTTCTTTCACGTGTTGATACCGAAATCACTTTTCTTCCATTTGTGGGTTTTTAAAAACAAACAAATGCTTGCATGTTAAAATCCTCACCCTCTGTATCGCTTGGTTTTGAGAACGGAATGATACATATATAATTACTTTAAAAATGATTGCGCAGGTGGAGGATCAATCATCATTCTCCTTTAAATATATTCTGTGATAGATCTTGAGATATCACATATATGGTTCTCTTTTCATGAAAAAGAATACTCCAGTTTGTAATCTATGAAAGGACACTCCCTGATGACAAGTATGTGTAGAATGAGTTCAACTTTGAATAGCTGTAACAAAAAAAGATCCTCACATATTGGTTTAATCATTAGCATTGGGAAATTCTAACTAAGAACAATTTCAACACGATAAGAGGACCTGATCTTAAAGTCAATGGGAGTTGAGGATACTTGGCAGCTAGCAGGATTGGGCCAGATCCTACAACCCTTACTTAAGGCAAGTACTTCTTATTTATGCAATTAGTCCTGTTGATGCCAATGATATTTCTCAAGAGAGTAGGGAATAACAGAGCAAATAAAGATTGTATAATCAGGTCCTAAGTTATTATATTAATAAATAGTTTGTCCAATATTTTGTATGTTGAATATATAAAATTGTCATATTATACACATGGTATTATTCACCAGTAAGAAATTTCTTCCATGTCAATCTGTAATATCTAAGAAGATTGCTTACTTCAACAAGCACAGTACAATTAGCTTGTTACCCTTAACCCGGGTTTAAAATAAGCAAATTGTTTGATGACTTTGATGTTTTGCACCCAAAATGTGCTGGCTAATTTTTCCATTCCAGTTCCCATTCTAGTCTTTAAACTGCCTTAATCTCCTGCCCTCAGATGTTGACCTTGTAAGAACAGAGGTCATAGGTTACAACAGACAGACCTCAAAAGATCTGGACTATCAATTCATGCCTGAAAGATTTCTCTTCCACAAAAGAAACCACTAAAAAGCAAATTCCAAAATCTGACTACATGTCTTATAAAGCACAAACCTGTTGTATTTACTGAAACTTGGTGATATGTTACTATTAAGCATTTTACGAGGACATTACCTAAAACTATACATTCTTTTATATTTTTTCCTATTGGACAGAGACAAAATCAATGCAGTCAGTCCAAAATAACGATTAAACTTCAAAAATAAAAGTGGAAAGCTGTTCTCCTCCGGCAGAGAATTTGGAACCAGCTACCTTAACTATGCAAAAGAATAATTTCTAAATATATTGTAGAAAGTAAGTAGATTAGTGTTTTTTACTAAGGGCACTTCTTAAACATGGTTTGTTTCCCTGTAAAGTTGGAAGTATAGTGGAAATCATATATATACCAGTTTACACTAATTTTAGTGATAATTGGGTGAGTTTTCTCTCTTATTTTAGTTTTCAAGCCATAATTAGCTATGTAGCAGCTTTACGCTCTCTCTCAGCAGAGCGTAAATGGTTCTTTCTTCAAAATATTGCATATAGTCCATAAGTAGAACAGACAACCTCATGAAACCCCAATGAGTTAGAAATGCAGGGTTGAAAAGCCTCATGATTTATATAATTTCTAACTCCAAGTGACGAGTGATTCATAAACATGCAAACCCCAAAAGTCAGAAGACACAATTCTTCACTAGACTTTCTAAAGGCAAATAAAATGATATACAAAATTAATTACTTTAGTTTTTCTATTATAAAAAATGAGGAATATATTAAAAGTAATGAATAAATACAAACATTAGGTATATTTTCCTAATATTGATCACACAAGGAGTCAAGCATTATTCCTAATCAGTATCCCAAGTTAAAAAACTGAATAGATATGACTGACTCAGAAAGTATCAGTCAAATAACCTTACTTCTCATAATTGTATGCTTAACAGCCAAGAAGTGTTTTAATATACATAAGTAGGCAATATTAATTTACACCGAATTATAAATATTTAAAGGTCTATAAATAGGATTTCTTTACGTCCCAGCTACATGCATTTCTGAGCTGATCATCAGAAAAAAGGACAATTCCTGCCTCATAATGTAAATAACAGGCAAGAAAACAAAAAGATTCCTAAACAATTCAGTGTTTAATGAGACTAACCATTCTAGTCACATGTTACTCCAGACTTGTTTTTTACGATTAAGAGTAAAGGCAACTAAAAAGAAAGAGTATTAAATAAATTAATGCAATAACTCTGAATGTAATTGAACTTGAAACATTCAACAATTTAACAATCATATTTTAGTCAAAATATAGGCATATATCACAGGAAATCAAAGCAGTCTGGTTAAACTTTGAGGCAAAGGCTGGTGCAACATTCATTGCAAACAATGAAATCCGAGCAGTCTGTGGTTAGCTAATGTTTCAATGCTGTCTGAACGAAAGTAAATGGCCAGCATTTAAACTGTCCAAAAGCTAAAGAGTTAAAACCAATTCTAGTCACTTCTAAACCAAGGAAAGCCATTCACTATAAAACTGGTATAATTTAAAATCGCACTGCACAGTTGAAAAGATCTAGTGCTGTGAGACCCAATACCAATAAAATTATAAATAACGGAGATCAAAGAAAAATAAATTTAGTTCATTCCCATATTTCATAGTGACCCTTCACAATTCTCGCCTTTCTACTTATCCACTGGTCTCTTTTTTGAGTTTACACAGCCCCCTCCACTCCAGCCACAGTGCCAGCTTCAATTTGGCATTTCTCTACTTTTATCACAGTCATCTTTGCACTTTTTTCCACATTGTCCATTTACATGAAACCTCCTCCTTGGCCTAGCTCATAAAACTAACCCCTCCCATCCCTCTTCAAGACCTTCTTCTACTGAGATGTCTACAAGAAATTACACAATTAATCACAGTTATGCAGAGACGGAGTAATCGATATATCACACACACAAAAGTATATTAAAAGAATATTAAGGTTGTAAAGTCAAGCACTTACAAGTTAGGATATGCCAGAAATAAGGCTGCCTGTGCAACTCTAATTTGGTGCCCTTATGTGTACATATTATGATAGTCTTAAATTACATGATCACATGTTATTTCTTCCAATATGTTATTTCTGCCCTGCTGAGTGCTCAGGATGGATGATGCTCACTGAATAGGTAGTTATTCAATATTTCTTTTTCTCCTCATTCACTGTGTGGCCCCATGCATTATTTATTTTAAATCATCCAAACTGCACTGAATATAAAATTATGACTTTCCTCATGGGCTTTTTCTATGGTGCTCTCACCATGGTATCCTAATGCTTTACAAACATTAGTTTTAGCTTTACAACGCACCTGTGAGTCTAGGTGGTATCATTATCCCCACTTTATACATGGGGAACCAAAGCACAAAGTTTCAGGCCAAAATTATCAGAAATGTTCATGATTTTGATGCCCAATTTGAAGAAAAAACAAAACGGGTTACCTACCTTTTGTCTTCAAGATGTGTTGCTCATGTCCATTCCATTGTAGATATGTGCACCTATATGTGCAGTCATCAGAGATTTTTGCTGTGGTGCCCCCTGGAGTGCCGTGCTCATGCTGCGATATATCTGGCATTGCCACCCCTACACCCTCTCAGTTCCTTCTTACCGACAACTTCGACAGAGGGGTAGGAGGGCAGGAAATGGAATGGACGTGAGCAACACATCTTGAAGAACAACAGTTACAAAAGCCAGGTAACCGTTTTTTCTTCTTCGAGTACTTGCTCATGTCAATTCTATTGTAGGTGATTCACAAGCAGAATCCTCAGAGGTGGGCCTGTAGTTCACAGACTTTCAGATTGGAGCACTGCTCTACCAAAACCATATTCATCTCGAGCTTGCTGGGTCAGCGCATAGTGTGCAGCGAACTTGTGGACGGATGACCAGGTCGCAGCCAGACAGATTTCTTGGACCAGCACCTGAGCAAGGAAAGTTGTCGAGGAAGCCTGCACCCTAGTTGAATGAGCCATCACTATCGGCGGCGGGGACACTTTCGCTAGCTCATAACAGTAGCGGACAAAGGCCGTGACCCACAATGATATTCTTTGGGCAGACACTGGGTAACCTTTCATCCTGTCTGCTATCGCAATGAACAACTGTGTCAACTTACAGAACGGCTTCATTCGATGTAGAAGGCCAAAGTCAATCTGACGTCCAGGGT
Source organism: Chelonoidis abingdonii (assembly GCF_003597395.2). Taxonomy (NCBI): domain Eukaryota; kingdom Metazoa; phylum Chordata; order Testudines; family Testudinidae; genus Chelonoidis; species Chelonoidis abingdonii. The sequence continues at coordinate 83,510,925 of NC_133771.1, read as the reverse complement.
ATGCAACCTGCATTCCTCAGGTCCTGTGAGGCTTCGGACAAAGGACCGGCAAGTATATGTATTGAACAGTATGTAACTGCGAGACAACCTTGGGCAGAAAGGCTGAGTACAGACGCAGCTGAACCTTGTCCTTACAGAAGACCATGTAAGGTGGTTCATATGTTAGCACTCTGATTTCGGACACCTGATGGGCTGAAGTTATGGCGATTAGGAAGGACACTTTCCAGGAGAGAAGCAGGAGAGAGCAGGAAGCTGGGGCTTGAAGGAGGGACCCATGAGCTTTGACAGCACATGATGTGGGTTCCCAAGGGGGTACCGGATCCTGGACATGCAGATAAATGTACTCCAGGCCCTTCAGAAAGAGTGCCATCATAGGATACTCAAAGACTGGCCTGCCTTGAAATGGAAGATGGAATGCTGAAATGGCCACCAGGTGCACCTTGACTGAAGACAGTTATAGGCCTGGGAGCTTAAGGTGCAGCAAATTGTCCAGGACAGCTTGCAGCAGGGCCTCTTCCACACGGATGCGACAATCCGAGGCCCAACACATAAATCACTTCCACTTCGTCACATAGGTAGCTCAGGTGGAAGGCTTCCTGCTGCCCAGAAAGATTTGCTGGACACCGGCAGAATACCGTCGTTCCTCTTCACTCAGCCACACAGCAGCCAGGCTATCAAGTGCAGCACCACCAGGTTTGGTGCAGCAGAATGTCATGGTTCTGGGACAGCAGATCCACCTGAAGAAGCAGCTGCAGTGGATGGCTGCCGACAGACTCAGCAGCATGCTGAACCAGTGTTGATGAGGCCATGCTGGGGCCACAAGGATGACCATGGCCGTGTCTTGCTTCACCTTTAGGGGGACTTTGTGGATGGAGGCACTAGTGGGAAGGCGTACGTCAGTGCTCCTGACCATGAAATCAAGAAGGCGTCTGATAGAGAACCCTTGTCCCTGCCATGCAGAGAGCAGAACACATGACACTTCCTGTTCTGCCTGGACATGAACTAGTCCATCTAGGGATTCCCACACTTGCAGAAGATCAGGCTGACCACCTCTGGATGAAGCGACCATTCGTGGTGAGCCGAGAAGGTCCCGCTGAGACAATCCGCCAAGATGTTCTTGGTCCCTGGAAGGTGGGCAGCCACCAAGTAATGGCATTCTGCATGCAAAAGTCCCAGAGGCTGAGCGCTTCTTGACAAAGGGCTGAAGACCTGATGCTCCCCTGCCTGTTGATGTAATACACCGTGGCAGTATTATCCATCAGGACCTGCACCACTTTGTCCTTCAGGTGGGGCAAGAAAGCCTGGTAGGCCAGGCGAATCACCCTGAGCTCCCTGACATTGATGTAGAAGGCCAGACTGGGGTGTAGCCAACAGCCCTGGGTGTTGAGGTTCCCCAGGTGGGCTCCCCAGCCCAGATCCGAAGTGCCTGAGACCAGGGTGAGTGACGGATACAGGGACACGAAAGAAACTCCCCAGAGCACCGACTTCAGACCCCATTACCAGTCCAGTGACAGTAGGACTTGGCTTGGTACCGCGATCACTTGGTCTAGAGCATGGGTGGGCAATAATTTTCACAGGGGGCCACTCCACAAATCTTGGTAAGTTGTCATAGGCTGTACATTTCTACTATATTAATGGAGAAGATGCGGGGTCTGGGAGGAGGTTTGGGTGCAAGAGGGTGAAGAGTGTTGGGGAAGGGGATTGGGAGGCAGGAGGAGTCTGGGAGGGAGTTTGGATGCAGGAGGGGGTTCTGACCTAGAGCAGGGGACTGGGGTGTAGCAGGGGTGGTAGGTGCAGACTCTGGCTGGGAGGCGCTTACCACAGGTGGCTCCTGGCTGACAGTGCAGTGGGGCCCTCAGGCAGGCTGTCTGCATGCTGTGGCCCCACGCCGCTCCCAGAAGAGGCCGGCTGCTGGCACCGTGGCACGTTTCTGTGTGCCCCTTGCAGGGAGGAAAGCAATGGGTCTCTGTGCACTGTATGCACACACAAGCACTGCCCTGCAGCTCCCATTGGCCCATTCCCAGCCAATGGGGGCTGTGATGATGGTGCTGGGGGCAGGGGCAGCACGCGGAGCCGCCTCCCCCCCACCCGGGGCACACAGAGACATGCCAGCAGCAACCAGCCGCCTCCGGGAATGGCGTGGGACCACGGCAGGCAAAGAGATAGAGAGATCATGAGGGGGCAGCCAAAGAGGGCCGGACAGAAATGTTAGATGAGCCGGATCCAGCCTGCGGGCCATATTTTGACCATCCCAGGTTGCCTGCTGGGAATGTAAACCAAGGCCAGCCACGTTTGCAGAGGCCTCAGATGAAGTCAGGCATGGCTGACCATGTATTTCACGTGGCCATGTGGCCCAACAGTCACAGAAACCTGTGGGCCGTGGTGAGCAGGTGGGCTTTTATGTGGGAGTGTAGCGGGGTAGTCACCCCGCTCAGGTCCTGAAGGGTTTAAAAAGCAGCCCTGCAGAGGGCTGCAGCTCTAAAAGCTGGGCTGAATGGGGAAGCAGCCGCAGCTGGGCCACGCCCCAATCAGGCCACAGCTGGCCTGTATAAAAAGGCTGTGAGCCAGGAGCCCAAACAGTCTCCCTCTGCTTGTAGAAGGAGAAGGGCCTGGCTGCAGGGAGCTAGACACAGGGTACCTGAGTGGACCAGGGCTGGGGAGCGGCAGAGGAGCTGGGGAGCTCCTGCCTGGAAAGCCCCAAGCTGTGGCCTAGCATAAGGCCAAGAGGTACTGGGGGCTGCAGGGGGCAGCCCAAGGGGTAGGCAAAGGCAGCAGGTCCAAACCCCTTTGCCTGTGATGAATGGCTGACACTGCAGTCTGCCCCAGTGAACGGGGGCTAGATGGAGACTGGGCAGTAGCCAAAACTGAGGGAAAGTGGGGATAGTGGGTTGGGGGTTCCCCAGGGAGGGGACACCCAGATTGGTGGGGTACTGCAAGGGGGCAGCACCCCAGTTAAAAGGGCACCGGTGTCCAGGGAGGGACACGGGGGCCAAGAGGACAGGTGGATCACTGGCCTGCAGAGGGCGCTCCTGGCTGGCAGTGAGCTAATTCCTGAGGACAACCAGCAGGAGGGGCCACAGGGGTGAGTCTGCACTTCTACGGGGAGATTAACCCTGCCATGGCCTGAAAACAGGCTTTGGGAAGGAAGGCCCTGGCCTGCGTGGAGTCGAGAACTGCTCCAATAGACTTTGGGTGTTGGATTGGCATTAACATGGACTTTTCTGTTTATCAACAGGCCCAAGTTGCTGCAGGTGGAACGCACCAGATCAACGCTCCTTTGCACCTGCTCGGAAGACCTGCCTTTGATGAGCCAGTTGTTGAGATATGGAAAGATCTGGATCTCCAGATGTCTGAGGTAAGCCACTACTAGCGCCATGCATTTTGGGAACACCCTGGGGATTGAGAATAGGCCAAAAGTTAGTGCCATGAACTGAAAGTGGCACCTGGCCACTATGAAGCGCAGGAACCGTCTGTGTCCTGAGAATATGGAGACAGGGAAGTATGTGTCCTTTAAGTCGAGAGCAGCATACCAGTCCCCCAGATCCAGGGAAGGGATGACGGAGGCAAGGGGACCATGAGAAACGTCAACTTCTTGAGAAACTTGTTGAGGTCATGCAGGTCCAGAATAGGTCTGAGGCACCCTTTTGCCATTGGGATTAGGAAGTAGCAGGAATAGAATCCTCTTCCTTCCATATCCCAAGAAACCTTCTCTACAGCCCAGGAGTTTTTTGACCTCCTGAATGAGAAGTTGCTCATGAGAAGAGTCCCTAAAGAGGAACAGGGAAGGTGGGTGGGGGTGTGAGGGAGGGGCGGCCAAAAATTGCAGCATATAGCCCCAAGTGACTATATGTCCAGGACCCAGCGGTTCAACAGAATCCTGGAGCAAGCCAAATGGTAAGGGAAAAGTCAGTCAAGGAAAGGACAGGAAGAATCTGGCAGATGGTTGGAGCATAGCTCCCGGGTGCACCCTCAAAATGAGCGCTTCTGGCCCCCTTGGTACTTCGCGGGGCCAGGTTGTGCAGGAGAGTGGGACGACGACAGGCGGTGGCTAACCCCGGTGTCCTGTTTCTTCGTAGGCCCAAGATGAGGCTGCCACTGTTGCAGTGGCAGAGGAGGCCAGAACGGCTGCCTTGATGCCTGGGGAGCGTACATCTGCAGAAAGCGGAGAGTCACCTGTGTGTCCTTAAGGCTGTGCAGCCGCATGTCCATCTGGTTGGAGAAAAGGCTGACGCCATCAAATGGGAGGTCCTGAATAGAGGCCTGCATCTCCTGGAACAGGCCTGCAGTCTGCAGTCATAACCACTGCTGAGAAGACCACCCAGGAAGCTAAATCCGCATCCCAGGCCATTTGGAGGTAGCTCTGAGCGACCGTGGTGCCTTCCTCCACCAAAGTTGCAAACTACTGGGCCGATTCCTGGGATATGGAGTCTTTGAACTTGAGGAGGGAGTCTCACAAGTTAAAACTATAATGGCCCAAGAGGGCCTGGTGATTCACCACCCAAAACTGGAGGTTGGCTGTAGAATAAATGTTGTGACCAAACAAGTCCAGCCTTCTTATCCCTCTCGTTGGCCACAGACACGACCAACGATCCTGGTTGCAGGTGGATGTATAAGTACTTGAACCCTCTCATGCAGACTAAGAACTTCTTCCTCCGCTCTCTTGGACGTGGGCGGAATAGAGGATGGGGTTTGCCAGATGGACTTGGCAATATTCAGGATACTTTCATGTACTGGGAGTGTGACCTGGACTGGGGTGGCTGCTGAGAGCACATTAAACAATGTGTCCATCTGCCCCTCCATCTCCTCTGCCTTGAAGCCCAAGTTCAAAACTGCCCTACAGAGCAGCGCCTGATGCGCCTTGAAATCATCAGGTGGGCTTGCTCTGGAGGAGCTGGCCACTGCCTCATCTGGAGAGGAGGAGGATGATTGGACCACCAGGGGAGTCTGACCTTGTTCTCACCCACCAGGGAGAGCGGCCTTGGAGTGGGCACTGGCTCCTCACCCGCGATTGCCAGTGGGGCATTCTTCACTGAACCTGGCCACAGGTGTCAACTTCAGCCTGTCTGATGCAGCAACTGAGGGCTAGTAGGAGTGGGGCAATGGCATGACAGGAACCCTCGGGTGTTCCACTAAGGCCATTGGGGTGGCCACTGGCCCTGCTGCCAGGCCAAACCCGATGCCGCAGGTGCGCCCTCCAGAGCGCAGTCCTGTTGCTGCCTGGGGTGAGGGGCTGAACTGCACCTCCAGTCTGGAGAAATCATTGCCCTCCGGTGAGCATGGTGCGGCTGTTGAGGCCTGGGTCTGGTGGCTAACAGTTGCCACCGGTGACTGGTGCTGGGAGTAGGGGGAGTGGCACCATGTGCGGGAGAGGCCTTGAGGTCTCAGCATCAGTGATTGATGACATGACGAGGACTCATGCTGGAGAGATCATTTGGCACAAAAAGGGGATCTGGAAGTGCGGTACCAATGACTGGTAACAACAGGCTGGAGACCTGGGCCAATGCAGAGACTAAGAGCATGACAATCTAGGGCTCTGTCTTGGCTTCAGAGACTGGTGGCACTCTCTCATCTTGTGTGAGGCCTAACCGGTGGGCTTGCCTTCGCAGGGAACTTTAGCTGGTTCCATTGCTGAACACGGTGCCGGCTGTGGTGGGAGTTCTCTTGGCTCTGCAGGTGCCGAGAGCTCAGAAGGTATTGACTGCACCATTGGCTTGGACACTGTACCGCTCGCCGGAGTCAGTGGTGAGTTTTTTTCGGGGGGAGGAACTCTCCTGGACAGAGCCCTTGTGCAGGTCCAGAGTGGGCCCAGAGCACCTTTATCGGGCTTGCTCCGTGCTGTCTTTTCTAGCTTCTTTTTTGGCACTGGGGATAGGGAATGGTGCTAGGAGGAGCCTGGAGCCAGAGGTGTGCTACTTGAGCTAACAAAGTAATGGATACAATAGTAGGCTGTCATCCTCTACACAGAGCAGAATGACAGGGGGTTCAGACACACAAGGGTTTCACAGATATTTGCTGACAGCAAAGGAATGGGGAAATTCAGGAATCATGGGTTCTATTCCAGGCTCTGGAGGGAAGTGTGCTCTAGAAGGCATGGATTCTGCCTGTTTCCCCAAGTGTGACACCACCCCAGTTTTTGCAAACATTCTTTTAATGTAGTTTTTTGGGATGTAATTCGCAAATTTTTTTAAAAGCCAGCTGAGAAACAGAAATTCCCTCATGTGGACCCATACCACCCCTTCCTCCTCCCACACACACACTTGTGGGTTATCAGCAGAACTGGAATCTTTAGATCCATAGCATAGTTCTATGTAACTTGTGCTAACAGACTAATGGTAGCAGTAGAAAGTTATTTTCTATGTGGACTTACCACTTGAGGGAGACAAAACACACATTTGATCAGTAGGTTTCACAGCTATTTGCTAAGCAATTAAAGAACATTAAGACTCTTGGGTTCAGACTTCCAGGCTCTGTAGGGTTTGCAGTCACAAATCCTGTACCCCAGCACTTCTTGCTCCGGCTGCTTTTGCCTCTTTCTGGCTCCTAAGCCCTTTCTACTCAGGTTCCTATTTCCTCTTTCTCCACACCAGCTACCTTGTCAGTCACCTCATTCTACATCACATTCTCCTCCCCACATTGTTCCTTACAACTCTGCATTCCAGTCACCGTCCTTCCTCCTTTTCAGCCATGCTGCCTGAGCACCAACAGGGTGAGCACTGACAGCACAGGAGAGACCGTCTTCCTGCTCTCAGTTCTAGTGCCTGTAGCCACAGTAGCCCACAGGGACTGGAAGGAGCAACTGAAGGGAAAGTCCTGCTCAGCCCCTGCAGGTCCAAATGAAACATGCTTAGTCACTCCCTGGGGATGGTGCATGCACAGCCTTGTCACATGTAGGAGCTATAAGGGGAAGGAACATGCTCAGGTCAGACAGAATGTTAGCTGTCAAACTCTAACAAAGTTCTACTGAGCACATGCAATCTGATACTTTTTCAGAGGCTTATATCTTGGCTAAATTTGAGCAGATTTTCCTGAAAATAGCAATAGGCATATCCTTAACATTAGTGTGACCTTCCTGGCAAATTTCAAGCCCCTGTTCCAAAGCACGGAGATGCTAGAGCTTCTCAACAAACAGTTCTAAGATTTTTTTTGACATGGGCAAAAAAAAAATAAATTACTTTTCTCCAAACTCATTCCTGGAAATGGCTAAACCATTTTAGATTAAGCTTGAAAAAAAAAAAATCAGGTTGAGGCAGACACCTAGCATGGAAAAAATTATCCAGGAATGCACTGGACAACATTAACTACAGACATCACTACATGCACTACCTATAATTATTTTTCAATATTTATAATGTGGTAGGCTCCTACTAAACTCAGCCAAACTGGGGGTCTCTTCTGCTAGATACTGATCATGTCCCGCCAATAATCTTCAGCAAAGGAGATTTGATTAGACCAGATATCGGCAACTTTTGGCATGCGTTCTGCCAGGGTAAGCACCCTGGCGGGCCGGGCCGGTGTGTTTACCTGCTGTGTCCCAGGTTCAGCCGATTGTGGCGCCCACCGGCTGTGGTTCGCTGCTGCAGGTCAATGGGGGCTGCAGGAAGCGGCGCAGGCTAAGGGATGTGCTGGCCACCGTTTCCCACCGCTCCTATTGGCCTGGAGCGGCAAACCGTGGCCAGTGGGAGCCACAACTGGCCGAACCTGGGACACGGCAGGTAAACAAACTGGCCCGGCCTGCCAGGGTGCTTACTCTGGTGGGCCACGTGCCAAAAGTTGTGATCCCTGGGTTAGACATTAGGAAAAACTTTCTAACTATAAGGGTAGTTAAACTCTGGAATAGGCTTCCATGGGAGGTTATGAAATCCCAGTCACTGGAAATTTTTAAAAACAGGTTGTACAAATTATCAGGGATAGTCTAGGTATAGTTGGTCCTGCCTCAGCGCAGAGGGGATGGACAAGGTGACCTCTCGAGGTCCCTTCCAGCCCTACGTTTCTATGATTCTATTTGTCTGTGGATTGCCTTCTAAGGTCCCATCTACACTAGGAAAACTGCTTGCCATTTTCAGCTGGGCTGCAATTGATGATTAGATGGTGAACTCCCTTAAATCACATCTACATTAGAGTTTACGCTGTTGCCAGTACCATGTCCTGAGAAAAATCTACAAACGGGAAGGTGATTGAGGGTGGAAGAGGAGGTGGAAATAGGGGGAGAGGAGTCGGGGGTATAGCAAGGGGGAATTTGGGGGATAAATAAAGATGGGGGTAGGAGAAGGGGTGGGACACTAGGAAGGGATACATGTGAGTGAATGACAGGAGGACTGGGGGGAAATAGAGGCAGAAGCACCTGTCAGCCTCACATTCCCCTCCCCTGTGTGTGCCACAATCTGGGGCCTGCTGGCCAACTACATGGGAACTGGGAGAAATTGTCCTTCTTGGGGTCTGAGGCTCTCTTTCTACCCTCCCCTGCCATGTGCACAGGATCTGGGAAAGCCCCACCCCTCTGGGTGTGCATCTCAGAACAAGCATGCCGGGAGCATGGACTAAGAACATGCTGATTCTGGGTAAGGAGTTGAGAGAGCAGGCATGCTTGTTGCATACCACAGGCTTTTCAGCACTGGGGAGAGAGGATGAGAACACTCATGGACGTGAATGGAGTTGTTTATTGTTTCGGGCTGTATTCATCTCCATGAGGTTTCCCATTCAGGAGACACCATCACCCTGAGATTTAGGAGCCACTTCACACCTTCTGAGCCTCTTCTGCTGCAGCTGGATGTGTAGAGCTGTACACAGTAGATATGTCTAACCTAGCACTTTTGTTGGTAAAACTTTTGTCGGTCAGGGATGTGAAAAAAAACACACCCCTGACCAACATAAGTTACACCGACAAAAGAGCCGGTATGGACAGAGCTATGTCAGCAGGAGACACAGAGTTAAGGTTTTTCTGGTGACAGCTGATGCCCTTCCAGAACACAGAATTCAACAAAACTCAAACTTCAGAAAACCAGGAAATACAGAGTTAAGGTAAATGCCGGTGTAACCTTAACTCTGCCCTCTTTGAGTGATAACTCAAAACATCCATACTTGCATGCCACCTTTTCATTGTAAGGGAAAAGAACTTGCCCTACATTCCAGCACTGAGCCTACCATCCTGGCAGAATACCACACTTCTGAAATTTAACAAGCCCTTCATACTTATTCACAGGATACCATCTAAACCTATATTCCACCTTAACCATCATTGAACCCACAGGCTGCTCTCATGTCCCAATTCACTACTGACAATTCCTGAGGCAAGATGCACACCCCCAGTGCCTTGCTACTGAGACAAGCGACACAATTTTGCAATAAAATGATGCAGACTAGGTCCTAAAGGTACACATCCTTCCTTTACTTGCAAACATGGGGGTGGGGTGCCAAACTCTGATCTCCTCATATCATAATTACAGCTCTGTGAGGCCCCTCAAACTAATCCCCAACTCCTCAGCTCACAAACACACGTCTGCCCCACCTACTGTCTCCACCAGTCAAGCCACTGAGTACAGTCACAGCTCACACACTGAATGCAGCTGCAGTGTATGTGGATAATTCCCAGTAGCTATTGCTAGCTTCATAGGGGCAGAGTTAAGGTTGTGTGAGTGTTTATCTTAACTCTGTGTGTATGTCTACTCAGCAATTAAACACACGTGGCTGGCCCTTGCCAAGGGGGAGGATCCCAGAGCCTAGGCTCAAGCCTGAGGCCAAACATCTAGCACTGCAGTTTTAGAACACCACAGCCTGAGCCTTGCGAGCTTGAGTCAGCTGACTTGGGCCAGCCTCAGATGTTTAATTGCTGTGTAGACATACTCTCTGTTTCCTAGTTTTCTGAAGTCTGAATTTTGCTGCACTGGATGTTCTGGAAAGATATTAGTTATCTGTCACTGGGAAACCTTAGATCTGCATTAACAAAGTGTTTTGCCATTTAAATGCACTCTTATTTACTGTAATTTTTAGGAACATTAATAATATTTTCAAGTTATTTACTAATATATTTATTAAATTAAATAATACCTCTACTGAGGCCCTGCATTGGTTCTGCCGGACTGTGCATAAACTCCAAAACACTCTCACTCTTAAATCCTTTCACTTTATCCAAATCCTCAAAGAGGTTAGGAAACGTTACCTCAGGAATGGTATATATCTGTTTCACTCCATTTATAGTGCTTTCTCTTAGAAGAGCTGGGAGTAAGTACTGTGCCTGGTAGTACAGGTATGCAGAGAGCTGTCAGTTTACAAATTGACATGAAATGACAATGAAGCATGTGAGTGTGTCACTGGCCTGGGAGACAACTTGAAATCAAAACTCTCTCTCTTCTTTTTATTAAAGGAATACAACTTAATTTTTTAATGGACTGCTTAACAAAATGTTCCAACAGAGCTCCCTTTCAATCGGATATCCTGAATTTATAAACAAAACAAAAAATTCATTACAAAATATAAGGGTTTTTCTGCTCCCTAATTCCTGATTTAAGAAAGTATCTTCGTTCAGGCCAAACCTGCAACCACATGCTTAAGTCCCACTGAAGTCAACAAAACTTAAGTATATGTTTAAAACAAAGCATGTTCTTATGTGTGGTCCTGACAGGGATGGTCTCTAAGGCAAGCTTAAATGCATTCCTGAATTGGGGCCCTAGTGATGTTATTTGGAGTCTTTTGGGTGGGCACAAGAGCACCAATGTCAAACATGTTGAGGCCCACCTTTCCTCCTCCATCACCATTCTTCCGTTGCAAACTCCTGCCTGCTTCAGTTTCAGCTCTTTTGCTGCTGTTCCTGGTAAAATCCCCATCTTGCAGAGCCCCAGGAAGGGTGTGCACATTCATCAAAACAGCCAAGCTGACTATGCAAAGTGCTGTCAAATGCACAAATCAAACACATTAAAAACACAGGAAAACACTTTCTTTTTAAATCACTTGTAAGTTATAGTGCTCCTAGGCTTTTCTGGTAAGAGCACTAGATACAAATGGTGTGCTGAGACCCCTAACTATCATGCCGACCAATATTGTCTCATTGTTTCCTTGTGCTCCCCCTCTCTGTATCCAGCTGCTGTCTCTTTCTTATACTTAGATGGTAAGCTGCTTGGAGCAAGGACCATTTTTTGTTATGTATTTCTTCAGTGCCTAGCACAATGCGGCCCTGGTCCACAACTGGAGCTCACAGGTGCTACTGAAATACAAATAATAAAAAAAATTGCAATAACATTTTAAAGAGTTTTTCAAGTAGCCCTTCTAAAAAAATGCCTCAACTTCTCTGCACAAAAGTGACACAAAAAACAGACTTCCATACAGACTAAAGAAAGGGTTCTCAAACTGGGGGTTGGGACCCCCCAGGGGTCACGAAGTTATTACGGGGGGGGGGTTCGTGAGCTGTCAGCTTTCACCCCAAACCCTGCTTTGCCTCCAGCATTTATAATGGTGTTAAATATATAAGAAGGTGTTTCAATTTATAAGGGGATGGGGAGGGTCACACTTAGAAGCTTGCTATATGAAAGGGGTCACCAGTACAAAAGTTTGAGAACCACTGGACGAAAGGAAAGGAAAGTGCAAAATAAATAAATAAAACAATGAGTCTGGATATAAAGTAAAAAAGAAAACCCCAATAGTGCTGAGTATCATAAACATGGACAATACAAAGTTAAAATATAAAATGATTGAAGTATCGTAAAAGTATAAAAAAATCTGATGACAGTTTGAAAAATACTGTTGCATGCTCAAGCAAATCACACCTAGGATCCTAAGCTAGTCAGAATACATAGAAGAACTGAGTAGAAGATATTTATTACAAAAAACAAAACAAATGCAATACTCTGAAAACAACTTATGTAGCTAAGAGACACATATGCTGTACAAAGATTCTGGTTCTGATTTTTTCTACTCTACATGATGCTATATAAAAATGACACCTTCCTACTGAACAGATGTGTTGCTTCCATGTATTAGGTATTGCATCTACTTTAGAGAAAAGTTCAGATTGCTCATTATAATGTAGTATGAGAAATCTGAGGTCTGTTACTTCTTATGCATACATTATCAACAGAACTGATAACTAGGAGGCCCCTCTCTGTCTTTATCCCACCTTTCATTGACATCAACAGGAATTTTTTTGGATAAGCACTGAATAACAAACCAGGTAAACTTAAGGCCCTGATTCATCAAAGCACTAAAGTTTACATTGACATATGTGAGCCATCTCATCGAAGTCAGTGAGCCTGCGCACATGCTTGAAGTTAAGTATGGTTTAAGTGCTTTGCTGGATAAGGGTCAACTGCTGCCCTCTTCTTTTTATGTGCAATGATACTGAAAACAGTATGGTTGCAGAGGTGTAAATGAGGGCAGAATCTTTTACTGTGATGGTACATCAGCTAGAAAGAATCCCACTAGACTTTTAGATTATATTCAAGTGAGTTTGCTGGGCTGGCAGTTAAAAATGCATCTATATATTACATTAAAAAAAATATTAAAAGCAAGTTATTTAGGTTGCAAAGCCCTCAAAAGTTAGAAATGCCAGATTTACAGTTGCCTGTGCAGCCTTAACTCTGTCACCTTATGCATCCAACCTTCAGCATTGTAGTCTAGCCCTACTACCATTTGAACTACAGAGCTACGTGCATTAGCTGGCAGCAGGAGACAGGCTGTTATCCCAGAGGGGAGCTGCTGGTGCCATGTGCTGGGTTGAGGGGTGAAGCCCAGCCTGGCCTTGCTCTCTTCCTCCCCGCAGGACGTGGGAGTCTCCTACCCTGCCCCGAGCAAGGGGGATAGACTACTGGGTCCACATGCTGGGTCTGGGGGAATTATGTGGGGAGCTCAGTCTAGCCTGGTTCTTCTCCCCTCTCCCATGGCTACCACAGCTGGCAGCTTCCAGGGGTTCCCAGTGCAGAATCTGCTGCCACTACTTGGGCAGTGGTATGACTATGGCTCTTTAGAATCTTCACAGTCAGCTGGCATTCTGGCAGGCTGCCAACTTTTTTCCTGAGTAATGAGAAAGAGAAGGGAAAATGTGTCTTACACTGCTGTTGCTGGAGCTGAGAACTTCTCTGTGCCCTCTGCTTCTGCAGGGGATCTTCAGCACCCAGACCCCCTTACCCGTGGAAGTCCATTGGCTGAAAGCCCCCTGTTGGAGCAGAGGAAATGTTTGTGCTGCAGCCATGAGCATGCCTCCCAGCCCAGGCTGACAGATTCATGCTAGCTCGGCTCCAAGTAGTGCACTAAAATTAGCAGTGTGGACACGGCGGCTCCAAGCATTGATCCAGGCTAACATCTGAGCTTGGACCCAGGGCGTTGCTGAAAGGCAGTATGGCTAAGTGGATGAGATTTGAATCTTCCCTACGAGTAGGATGACCAGACAGCAAGTGTGAAAAATCGGGACAGGGGGTAGGGGGTAACTGAAGCTTATATAGAAAAAAAAGACCCAAAAATTGGGACTGTCCCTATAAGATCGGGACATCTGGTCACCCTACCCATGAGCTACAGGGTTGAGAGTCCAGCTCTGACAGAAGAGATTTTATGCAACCTCTCAAGTATCCCAGCTGAAAAATGAGGGAAATGGTATTTGCCTGCTTCCTAAAATAGGGGTGTGAGATCTTGCTCCATAACAATGGCTGTCAAGTACAAAGAATTATTAACACCAGTCAACAGAAGATCTTTTGGCTGCCAACCAGCCCACTTTCCCTTAGGCCAAAAGGGTCTTGGGGGTGCCTCTGTGTCCAGTCTAGAGCTCTAGCTCTGCCTACTATGGAGGACAGAGGGACACTTGGGGGCATTCTCATGCAGTTGGCATTTAGGAGCTCTGTAGGGTTACAGCATGCTTAGTGCATCTCTAAAATCTACTGAGTAGATGAAAATGGCAATTTTCAGAGGCTTATAACTCAGCCAAATCTGGCTGGATTTTTATAGGGACAGAAAAAGCATCTCTCTAACTCCAGGGCTATGCCTCAACTAAATTTCAAATTCCTGCTTCAAAGCATGCACTTGCTGGTGCTCTTAAAAATGTTTCCAAATGTTTCTTTAAACAGTGTAAAACTGCCTATTTTTTCCTGATCCTCTTGGAAATGGCTGCAGAGTTTTTGCTAAACTTTCCCCCATAAAATATAAATAAATCAATAAATAAAATCAAATAGAGTGCAAACAAAGTTAATCTCCAATGGTTAAAGTGTAGCAAAGTTATAAGCAAAGGGGAAAAGAAAAGATCAAATTTCTTAATTTTAGGATACAGATTTATGAGAGTTTCTTTCGAGAGGCAGTGTGTTCAAGTGGATTGAGCAAACGACATGGAGCCTGCAATAACTATGTTACTAAACGTCTATGTCTTTTCTTTTCTGCAAAATGGCAGAACTGTAAATGTTATCTACCTCATAGGGCTGTAGTAAACATTAACCTCTTGGCAGTGATGTGCTGATACCATGTCATAAGAACATCAGAATGGCCATATCGGGTCAGACCAATGGTCCATCTAACCCAGTATCCTGTCTTCCAACAATGGCCAATGCTAGATGCTTCAGAGGAAAGGAACAGAACAGGGCAGTTATTGAGTGATCCATCCCCTGTCGTCCAGTCCCAGCTTCTGGCAGTCAGAGGCTTAGGAATATTCAGAGCATGGGGCTGTGTCCCTGACCAGATTAGCTAATAGCTATTAGTGGACCTATCCTCCATGAACTTCTCTCATTCTTTTTGAATCTAGTTATATTTTTGGTTTTCACAACATCCTGGCAACGAGTTCCACAGGTTGACTGTGCATTGTCACAACAAAAGGATACAGATCTCCCATCCTTTCGTCCAAGACATTTCTCGATGTTTGTTCCCTCCCATGTCACCCACATGCCCTAACCATGGTTGCCTTCTTCAAGGTCTCTCTGCCAGCCCTATCTCCCAGTTCTTTCCTCCACTGATCAAATGACCACCCTATGTTCTTTTCTCTACCAGACTTCCACCCATCCACCTTCCAAATGTGGTTCCATCTGCTCCTCCTGCCCCATCACATGCCCTCCCTTTCAAGTTCTCATTCCAACACCTCTATCCTTGCTCATCTCTCTCTGACCCTCCAGCTCCTACCCTTATTCCCCATAAATCCCTCTAAATTTGAGACAGCTTTCCTAACAAATAAAACACTAAATTAACCTCCTTGAGCGTGATTTATTCAGGGGGTTGAATTTGAAATCACCAGCCCCTGTATCATGGAACTTTTTTTTAATTACCTGCTCAGTGCAGCTAGTTATGTGATCTTGCACAAGTAGCAGTTTGACCCAAGTCCCATCTGCAATACCATTTTACCCTCACTTCTGCTTACCTCACACCAGATACCTCAGTTTCACCTCAGCTAACTGACCAGACTGTGGGCTGTTAGGGACATCACTTGTAGGATCCTCAGTTGCAGATTGTTCCTCAGATTCCAATATTAAACCTCCAGGGGACTTTTTAAACTGACCTCTGACTTGGGGTATGTCTAACACTGCAACTGTGCCAGTGTAGCACTTTCATGCAGACACTTCCTGCATCAACAGAAAGGGGGTTTCTGTCAATGTAGTTAATCCACCGCTCCAAGAGATGGAAGTTTGGAAGAATTCTTCTGCTGACCTAGCTGTGTCTACAGTGGGTGTTAGGTGAACCTAACTATGATGCACAGGGTGCTAATTTTTTCACACCTCTGAGCTATGTAGCTAGTTCAATCTAATGTTTAGGTGTAGAACAGGCCTCAGATAAAAAGCAGTCCAAAGTGATAGTTAATCAGATTAATATTTGGTTATTTAACCAGAGAATCAAGAATTAAACTTCCAGTAGTGTATAAGGGGAAGTCTTTCATATTTAATAAAGTCAATGCTCTCCTCCTGCCCCCACTCAGTGGTGACTGCGCTGAGATTCCTGGATTTCATTAGAAGTGGTACTAAGTATTTTGCTCTCTTTTTAAATTTTGGTTACAGCTAAGAGCTGCAATTACTGACAGACCTTTCTTATTACTGATGCCTACTTCCAAATTTTAAACTTCAGACATTTTAGTGTGGCTAGAATTCTAAAAACAGAAAAGTGTTTATTTTTTTCACCCTCCCTAATTCACAATCAGTTTAAAGGTTTTGTCATCAACCTTCTCAGAAGCAATCAACTTCAAACAGACACTCAACACAAGAGGCAGTGGAGTCTTGTGGCTAAGGTGCTGCACTGGTACTCAGGACATTGGGGCTCAATTCCCAACTCTGCCACACACTTTTTGTATTACCATGGGCAAGTCATTGATTTTGTATCTCTGTCCCAGTTCCTGACCTGTAAAATGAGGATGTAATAGTTCCTTTCTCCCAGCCTTTGTGTATCTTGTGCATTTAAATGTTAAGCTCTTTTGAGACAGGAAGTGTCTCTCACTACATGTATGTATAGCACCTAGCACAGCAGCAGCAGCATCTTGATTATGGCCTCCAGGCACTACCACAGTAGGCTGAAGAGACAGAGGAGGATAAGGGAGATCTTTCCTCCTTCTGGGATGACTCTTTGGTACCCTTTCTTCTTGCAAAACTGTACTTTGTTCCAGAACTCACATCATCTGTGAGCCATACTATCCCTGTAAGTTTTCTTCCTTGGCTGAATACCTCAGGGTAAAGGCTGGCTGTTGGAATGCTCAAGTCTGGACATTCGGGGATGCACTAAGGATGATCAGTGCTTCACAAGGTGTCCTTTTCTTGAGCCCAATTGCCATGGCTATTGTCCTTGGCAAAGCTGTGGAAAGTATGGAGACTTAGGTGCCACTGACATTCACATCATGTGGAAAATACCCCCTGGACTAAAGCTTTGTCTTTATAGCGGCATAGTCAAAAGCATCATGAAACTTCTTCAAACCATTAGCTGCAGAGTTGAATTGGGAGTGGACAAAGGGTCAAATCCTGAGCTGGTGAGAATGAGTGCAGCTCTGGGATTTGGCCCATAATCTGTAAAATTACTTTAAAAAATCATGAGCTGTTCTGCAGACCACCATAAATTAAAGCATTTGGAAGCATCCAGAACTTTGTTCATTAAGTGAAAATATAACTAACCAACTTATATACCAAGTTAACATTAGCTTTTCAACCTAAATTGCACAAAATATGTCTTCTTCCTCAGACGTAGAGTACTAACGATATCCATGTAACAAAGCAATCAGTTCTGCATGCTCTTATCTCAACTGAGCATTACATTCTTCACCTGTCTTCAGTGTGACCTCTCTTTTTAGTCCAATCACAATATTTTCAATATAACCTTAACATTCCTTTGAAAGCTCTCCCCAACTCAGTATGCAAGGATTTTAAAAACGAAAGCGATCAAGTGAGCAAAATGTATTTCTACATATACAGATCAGACTATCTAATCAAAGTACTAAGCTACTTGTATAAACCAATCTTGCACAGAAGGGTTTCGTGTCACATGTGAATGAGTATTGAAAATACAACATTCAGAAAAACTTGCAAAGAAGAAGGTGGGATGGAGGCGAGGAGAGTAACAAAGTAAAGTAATTACCTATCTCCCTTTGGTTTTCTTTTCTGTACTGTCTTCCCTTTGGGTCGTCTCTCACTTCCTAAACAGGGGCTCCCACCAGGGCCTGTTACCCGTATTGATTCAAGGCCTTTGGAAGATTTCTTAAAAGTAAATTCCACTGGTTCGCCTTCCTTTAGGCTTCTAAATCCTTCCATGTAAAGCTTGCTCTGTAAATAGGAAAAATATTCTTGGTTACTATTGCCTTAAAAACAAAGTTGACAATTATAATAACAGGACAATATTAATTTTCCTGTTATGTTTATCCTACAAGACACAGGTTGAATTGGGTTCCCTTAATAAGATCGACTAAAGATACTACACTTATGGTCATGGGGAAAACATTCTTCAAGCTTAAGAAATAATGAGATTCTCTTTTTGGATATGAACAAAATTGAAATAATAATTTCCTTATTCTCCGCTGAATTGATATGGGCTTTTGGGCTGCACAAATCTGAAAGTGCTGTATGCTCATACAATTCTCTGTAGAAACCTTCTGCAGTTTAAGGCATTTTAATAGAAACAGAGAAGACAACGCTAATAGGGTATTTTTAAAAATAGGAAGAAAAAGAGAGCAAATGCTCCCTCTCTAAGCGAACCTAGATATTGAGTTCTAGTTGATAATCAAAATGCAACCTATAAAAGAAAAGGGAGGAAAGGATAGATTAATTTTCAAACTAGCAGAAGTAAAGAATAATGAGCAAAAAGAATGAAAAAGGAGCTGCCAACAAAATGAATTTTAAAAGGTAACTCAGTTACTCCAAGGGAACCGCTAAGTTAGCATTCATTGCCAGTAAAACTTATCTTGTTAGTATGATCTTAGTATGGATTTATTCTTTGATCCAAGAAAAGCAAATCATTATAACCAGAGTCAGAGAAACAAAACAGTAACACTGATAATCTTTTGGTATATACTTCTAGTGTGAAGTCCTGCACCAATGAAGTCAATGGGAGTTTTGTAATTGACTTGAATGGGGCCAGGATTTCACTCCTCATCTCAAATCCTCTGAATGCTGTATAATACTAAATCTATAGCCAAGGATAAATCTACTGAATAAAAAATTTGGATGAAATGGTTAGCAAGTTAAATGAAACAGAACAGAATGTAAAAAGGAAGACAATAATAAGACTCTGCTCTTATTAAATGTTTATTCAAAACGTTATATTTAACATAGACAAGATTAGTGGGAATATAAAGTGAATATTACAGAATCACTGGCAATACCTAATACTTGGACTGGGCTTTTATGTTTGTTATAAAAACTAAAGGGAAGGGGAACGAAGAGGGGAACACTTTTTTGTTGTTGTTATTGGCTTGTGAATACTTCAGTAGACAACACATCTGGATTGACTCACACAAGCTCCCCAGCCGGTACTCTCTTGGCTAAACCATAGAGTCAACAAAGGGAAGCAATCTTAACTGTGGAGGTAGGATGCGCTGTAGTGGTCTGGAAGGTAGCTGGACACTAAAGCTGTCAATGGTCAACATTTCTCCATTCAGCCACGTATAGGGTAGAGTTGGAGAACACCAAGGGATGCTCTTGATCACATATAGACAGCAAGTAATCCAACATCGCAATCGCAGTTGGGGGGACAGTGAGTCTATACTAGCCTTCCAGGACCCCCATTTGTGTCAACTGAGCCTGGCATCCCCATTGTAATATCTTCTGTGGGAAGTACTGGGAGGAAGGCTAGTCTTATGGTTAAGGCATGGAAGCCACACTGAGACAGGAAGATCTGGCTCCTGTTCCTATCTCAGCAGACTTCCTGTGTGGGCTTGAGCAAATGAAGTAACTTAATTTTTCCATGCCTCAGTTTCCCTATCTGTAAAGTAGGCATTATCAAATACTTACCTGTCTCACAGGATACTGTGAGATTAAACTAATGATTGTCAACCTGTTTGAAATCCTCATTTGGAAGAAACTACCTGAGTACACACACAAGCATGCACACAGTAAAAGAACTTCTACCTACTGGGCTCCCACAGTCTACTGAGCAGTGGCTGTTCATGGTGGTACGGGAAATGTATTACTGGATTCCAAGGTACTATGAGTCACAATATCAGTACAGGCTGACAACGGGATCTGGCTGCCTTTAGGGAAGGAATTGCAGGTTTTTCAGCAGCTACAAGTACAGCAGATTCATGGATCCAATGGTTAGGATGAGGAGTGCTTGGGCATGACCAATCCTGCACCTCCGGTAGAGGCAGTTGTTGGACCAAGATATCGTAACAAGTGTGAAGCGTGGACAAACACTGGCCTCTCCTGGTCAGAGGGGTGATGTCTGCATTGCAGCTGGAAGTGAGTCTCCCAGAGTAGGTAGGTAGACCAGGTAACTCAGCTCCAGCAAGGGTGCTAAAAATAGCAGCATGGATGATGTAGCAAAAGTGGCAGCTTAGGCTAGCAACTCAAGTCCAAGCCTGCCTGACCCCCAGCTCTGAGCTTGGGGCTAGCCATAACAGCCAGTCTGCTCATCTCAGCATGCTAGCTTGAGCAAAGCTCCTGCAAGCCTGTTAACCCGCACTGGGAGGCTCACTCCCAGCTACAGTGTAGATGGCCTTAGTGTCCACTGTTTAAAAGGAAAAGATGAAAGACAGGAGTGTGCAGATATCTGTACCCCGCTTTATGCTTTTGGCAGTTGCTTGGAATGAAGGTAAAGGTGCTGATAAGGATGATCCAAAGTGATCAAAGTGGAACACAGTATTTATTATAGTAGTTTGTGTGATCTGCAAAAATGACCCAGGAAGAAGCCCTCCACTTTAAAATATCAGGATAGAATCAGGGAAATTCATGCCACATGTGTGATTTCTAGGTACCATTATAAATTCACAGTATGAGCAGGGGAGGACACATTCAGCCATTGATTGAAATGGACTCCTGCCTCCAACTGGCCCATGATACAGACCTTCACTGCCCACTTCATAGAATCATAGGACTGGAAGGGACCCCAAGAGGTCATCCAGTCCCCAGTCCCGTACAGTCATGGCAGAAATAAGGATTATCTAGACCATCCCTGACAGGTGTTTGTATAACCTGCTCTTAAAAATCTACAATGATGGCGATTCCACAACCTCCCCAGGCAATTTAATCCCGTGCTTAACCACCCTGACAGGTAGGAAGTTTTTCCTACTGTCCAACCTAAACTGCTTTTGCTGCAATTTAAACCCATTGCTTCTTGTCCTAACCACAGAGGTTAAGGAGAACATTTTTTCTCCCTCTTCCTTGTAACAACCTTTTATGTACTCTCAGTCTTCTCTTCTCAATTTTTTTCAATCTTCCCTCATAGGTCATGTTTTCTAGACCTTTCATCATTTTTGTTGCTCTTCTCTGGACTTTCTCCAATTTGTCCACATCTTTCCTGAAATGTGGTGACCAGAACGAGACACAATTCTCCACTTGAGGCCTAATCAATGAGGAATAGGGCAGAAGAATTACTTCTCGTGTCTTGCTTACAACACTCCTGCTAATACATCCCAGAAAGATGTTTGCTTTCTTTGCAACAGTGTTACACTGCCAATGTTCCCTCTAATTTTTTCTATCCATGTGCGAGATGAATTTTGTTATACGCACCAATATCCAGGTAATGTGCAGATGTGCACCACCAGTAGAAACACAAAACCTAGCTATAATATATATTTTTAATAAGTTACCATAGGGATAATTACTCCAGCCAGACCAGTTAGGCATTTTAGAACTCACTACTCAAAGATTTAAATTGAAGTGTAAGAGAGAAATAATTATAAAATGCATAGACCGGTCAAAAAACTGAAAAAACAGCACTTTAACAGTATAAAATTACAGAGAATATATGTGTATTGCAGGAAATACTGTAACAAGAAATAACAACAATACAAGTATGTGTTGGGAGGTGACTGTGAAAGATAGAGTGTGTGTGAGACAGAGACACACAGGGTGTGTGTGTGAGAGAGAAAGAGACATGTGCTTCCCCATTAAGTAAGCTGCCCCTTTAAGTAGATTGGCACTCACCAGTCTGAAGCCTGCTTGTTCAGACACAGCAGCAGCTGCCAGTAAGCTCCATCCCATGCTTCACTCCAGAGCCCTGTTGTGTCTCTCCACCCCCACGGAGATGGGGTACAGGGGTGGGGGTAGGGGGACACTCAGCACCCTACTCCCCTCACACACACACACACACACGCTCTGCACAGTAAGCGGAACAGCTGGCCAGGGGCTCCAAGGCAGACAGCAGGAGCAGTGCAGTGGGAGGAAGGGGCTCCTGAAGTGCGCAGCCCTTGACAGACTGCTGGGCAGCCATGCAGCTTAGAGAGAACTTAGCTGTTGACTCATATTTAGCTTGTGATCCACTATGACCCCCAGATCCCTTTCTGCAGTACTCCTTCCAAGGCAGTTATTCCCCATTTTGTATGTGTGCAACTGATTGTTCATTCCTAAGTGGAGTACTTTGCATTTGTCCTTATTGCTATATTTTAAAACAAGCACCTTTATGCCTTTTCTCATGCTGTCCCTCGGAGAGGTGAGGAACTCCCTGTAAATATCCTCTTTAAAACTCTCCTTTGCTGTGATGCTACAAAAAACTGGACAGTGGCTGCTGGTGTGCTGAGACCACTGCCTATCATGCTGACCAAACTTTGATTGTAAGCTCTTTGGGACAGGGACTGCCTAGCACAGTGGGGTCCTGGTCCATGACTAGGGCTTCTTGGTGCTATGATAATACAAATAATAAATAATCATAATCCCATTTTTCTGGCCCTGAGTTCACTCACCGATACAGCAGCACCTCATTAGTGCTACAGCAGCCACATGGAAAAGCATTAGAAGACAGCCTGTTGTCCTACAACAGTGGTTCTCAAACTTTTGTACTGGTGATCCCTTTCACAAAGCAAGCCTCTGAGTGTGACCACCCCTTATAGATTAAAAAACACTTTTTTATATATTTAACACCATTATAAATGCTGGAGGCAAAGCAGGGTTTGGGGTGGAAGCTGACAGCTCGTGACCCCCCATGTAATAACCTCACGACCCCCACAGTTTGAGAAGCCCTGTCCTACAACAACAACATTTTGTCCTTGTCATAGCCATAAAGATGTGTCCCAAGGGGATAGTCAACATGGATCAGAGAAGTGTGCTGCTCAGAAAGGGCATCAGTCAAGCTGATGTGCATTTGTCTTTATATCCTGGAGACTTTTTGTTTGTATATATATATAAATTTATGCTGTCTTAACTAAAGCTGTGCCAGCGTTTAGCTTATAAACCCTTTTTTTTCCAGATCTTTTAATTTGGAAAGCAAACATCTGGAAGCTGATATGTGGTACATAAGTGTTACCTATTTTGGCTTTGCTTGTTAGCTTTTTTTTTAACTAATTTTGATTAAACTTTTAAATCCTCTTTTATTTAGAGTACTAATGATGGTTTTAAATGTTTTTGTATTGCTCTACTTTAACAACAAAGCTTTCATTTGTAAACAACACTCAAAATTTACTGTGGACACCTATGACATTTAAAAAACATTAAAATGTAATTTAAAATATATTTAAAAGACAGCTACCAAACCTTGATACTCAACTATTAAGCATGTATGATTTCTTTTACACTATGTTTTGCTCATTATATGGAAAGAAAACCAAAATTGTTTCACATGGCACCCTGCTACAATATATCTTTGCAGCTCCACAGTGTTACAGAGGGACACAACACTCCTCTGGTTTACTTTGTAAATGTTTATTATACTGGCAGCTTCCCCATAAAAAGATTCTTTGAGTATGCACCACTATTTTGAAGCATAATGAAAGAAAGTGGCCTGGAAACAAATAGGAAAGATCAAATGCTTGCCCTCTAAAACAGTTTTTATAGACTTGGTTGAAATATGTGAAACAATATTAGTAATTTTTCTTTAATTCTCACTTTTGTTTTAAAAAATGTCAGGGGTTTCCTGACTAGTTCAATTACCTCCACTCCCCCATTACTTTATATATATCTTGCAATCACATCCATGCATGACAGTGCTCTGAACACGGACCACCCTCCTGACCTCAGTGAGACTCTGCACAGGTCCAAGAAGGACTGACCCATTTATATCCAGTTGCAGGAGCAGGCCTTAGAAAGGGGGAAACACAAACTGACTACACACAACGTAAACAAATGAAAAACTAGACACTCTTTCTTTACTCTCTTTCTATTAGAAACAACCTTGGGTGTTACTTGTAGGCATAGTGAGTAAAACAATTGCAGACTCAAGTGTGATTTTTAGCCTGACAGTGTTCCTCTAGGATGCACTATTACTTGGTATTGCAGCCTATGCTGTAAGGCTGCACACATTGCCAACACAAGCAGTAGCGTGTTGCAAAAAGCGTACAAGTTCAAGTGAGTAACAAACAGAATGAAGAGTTAAAAACAATCCTGTTTTCATGAAAAATGTCCCTCACAGTATGAAAATGGAGAAGAAAAATACAACAAACATAAACCATCTAAGTAGGAGTGTGCTGAAAAAGAATGCTTCCCCCGGACTGCCTGTGGGTGTTTAAGACTCTCACTTAAACCCACAAAAGGAAGGAAGTTCTGAGTTA
Organism: Chelonoidis abingdonii; assembly: GCF_003597395.2. Taxonomy (NCBI): domain Eukaryota; kingdom Metazoa; phylum Chordata; order Testudines; family Testudinidae; genus Chelonoidis; species Chelonoidis abingdonii. Next base: position 83,486,867 of record NC_133771.1, on the reverse strand, counting down.
AGGCTCGTTATGGGGGTCTATTCTCCTCTTGATATGCGTGCATAACTCCTATTAACATGTACTTATGGAAGAGAGAATAGGCCCCCATAACAAGCCTTAATTCAGAATTTCCTTTCTTTTGTGGGTTTCCAGTCAGGGTCTTAAACACCTGCTGATGCAGCCATGAAATTCTTTGAAAACCATTCTCTGGAGGGGCAATTTTTCTCAGATGGTTTATAGTTTTCTATATTTTTTTTTTTTTTTTTTACAAACTGTTCAGTATAATGATCAAGTGCTATCAGAGTACGCTTGGTACTTTACAAAGAAAAAGTCAGAATCTCTGCCCTAACTTGTTCGTAATCCAGTCAAGACACAAAGCAGATCAAATCCTGAAGCCTGTCTACACTGAAATTTTAAGGAGTTCTCCCTCCACTGATCTAGCACCAGTGCAGCCCCACCAGTGCTAGTGATAGTTTAAACTCTAGTCTAGACCATTGTGTCCTGCAGGACAGAGTAGAAACAGGTCTATTCTAGCTCTCCTACCTGAGCGAGGACCAAAATGAAAGAATTCCCTATAATTATCACTGGTGGTGAAAGAATCCAACACTGGTTGTTGCTGAAAGGTTTAGTGGGAAAAAATGTGTTTTGAAGAGGCAACTTTATTTTTGAAATCTTTCACTTAAACTCACTTCATGTGACAATAATCTCCAGACAGAGCAAAGTGAACCTAGGAGTTTTATTCTCCTTCCACCCTCTCCACCCCCCGAATCTCGCACAGAACTCTCACTGACTATAGCTAGATAGCATCCTTTTGGAAAGGGCATCTCTCTGCCACGTGACTTTGACTGGCTGCTTTACACAAACTTCAATCTATTGCAGATTATAACAGCTGTTTAAATATGAAGTGTGTGCTGTCTGCCGGGGGCTAAGGTACAGGATGTGGACCTGAGGCTGAAAAGGATCCTAGCGGGAGCGGGAAAGAATCCGTTGATTGTCCTTCATGTGGGAACGAATGATACGGCTAGTCACTCGCTGGACTGTATCAAGGAGGACTATGTCAGCCTGGGGAAGACGCTCAAGGAAATCGAGGCTCAGGTGATCTTCAGTGGGATTCTGCCGGTTCCTAGAGCGGGGCGACGAAGGAGCGACAAGATTATGATGATTAACAGATGGCTCAGGCAGTGGTGCTATAAGGAGGGCTTTGGGATGTACGGTCATTGGGAATATGAGAGAGAGATACAAAGGCAACGGCCTATAATACCGGCATCACTCTATCCGTTCTGTAAAATAGGAACACGTGCAATTCTCCAGTCGAGCGCACAACCCCCGATTTTACCGATTGCTATAAAAATTCTCGCTTACGGGCTCGAATTTTCACAGCGCCAGTCCTTAATATCCTCGGTGGAGACGTCCGGTCTTCGAGGTTTTGTCCATAAGCGTTCAGTTGGCCTCTACAGATCGGTAAATCACACTCCATATCCACATCCGTTTGTCATCCCCCCTCGCGCCTAAACTCCTCACTTATGTCTTATTAAAGACCGAGCAAATACTATTTAGATATTGGCCATGCCTTAGGTATCCTTAACCTCCGCTCCACTCCTCAGGTATAGCGGCCCCACTTCTTCTTTCTTGTTTTCTCTATAGTGGCGTTTAGACTTTACTATGGTTTTGATTCCCTCGCAAGGTTCCAGTTCTACGCGGCTTTAGCTCTCACTTATCTACACGTTCTGGACCTCACTAAGGTAGCTCTTGTCAATCCCGCCTTCTTCACCCCTGTAGCTTCTGCTTCCTAATCCCTCTCTGAGTTGCTGCTCTAAAGTTGGCCTACAACCCTGGCATATATTCCCTTTCTTGGGAGCAGGTTCCGACGTTTCCGCAGTTTGACGCCTTAAACATTCCGCCTCTCCGGCAGTTTAAATCCACAGTTCCCCGTCCAATCCACTTCCCTAACTAATTATCCTTATCTTAAATAGCCCGAGAAGTCCGAAAACCCTAATTCCCAGATCACGTTTGTTTATCTTCCATCTAATTTGAATGGAATCGCTCATGATTTCACTCGAACCAGGTTGTCCCCTACCAATTTTCTTCTACGAGGTCTTCACACTCACCAAAACCAATCTAAATGGCATCCCTCTCGTAGGTACTCAACATGATGCAGGAAATCATCCGCTATCACATCCAGAAAAAGTCGCGACACCTATATTCGTTCAGAGACATCATCCTCCAGCTATATCGGGAAGTTAGTTCCATATCACACATGTCCCTTAGCTGTTTACTTCATTAAAGACATAAAGATCTCATCCGTACCAAATCAGATCCGGCGGTTCTGTAGCACAACCCCAGCACTATCTCGGGGAAGCTCTAGAGCTTTTTTACCCGCGTGATTTCCACGACAATTCCCGTCTTATCTATATCCATCACTGTCTGATTTCATCTAACAGTTCACCCCATCATGGATTAAGGCTACTCCGCCACCGTTTGCCTTTTCTCCCTGCTGCTTCAAACAGCACATAGCGCTTCATCGATACCCGTACCGCAGGCAGAGTATTATTCCAGCCAGGTTGTTATCCCTCTATAATATCCGGTTTACTTCCTGCACCAGTGAGCCTCCAGTCCTCCAGTCAGTGTGCCCCTAGGCCCTCGATAGTTGAGCAGAATTGAATTTTTGAATGTTTGTCATCGGTACAACTTTCCCCGTCGTGCACAGATAACTTTCTACACCAGCATCAACCCGTTAGGCTGTTCAACTCCGATTTTCCTCCTGGGGTCAATTCTTCGATCCAAAGGGTATCCCTCTCACTTTGTTTACTTCCCTCTCAGGTTAAATTCCGGCGTGAGATCCCTGAACATCTCCCAACCATCTCCCCCAACTACTAGTTTAACGCTCTCTTAATGAGCGTCGGCGACCCTCCATCCTATGACAGTCATTCCTCCATGCTTAGATGAAGTCCATCCGAGCGACACAGCTCGTCTGTCCGTAAACGCT